>NC_057944.1:13711333-14003833 GCF_018555375.3 Anguilla rostrata
GATTTCACTTAGACTGTTCAGAGATTTAAAATCGTAGGCCTATTGGTCATACTTCTTTAGAAATTAGGCCCCCTGAACATGCTAATCCCTTACCTCGTGCACTTGTAAGCATACATTAGTTCATTACACTTCTGAACGGTGCATTAAGTCATTTAATGTCCTGATTCATGAATGTAGATTCCCGTCATACTTGGTCGCAACCGAAATAGCCTATAACGAAATGGCAAAACTGTCCAGCGTTAATAAACATCGGATACCTGCAGGGGAGACTCGTTCACTTTGGGAGAGCCGCACGTGCAGTCTGCATATATTAGGCTACCCGCTGACGCATTTTAGAAAATATTCAGTTTTGAGAGGGTATTCTTTGTCATAATCTTAGGTGATCTTCAGGGCAAATACGTCTCGAAATGCTACTTAAAGGGCGAGGTTCAGTCATTCACAATGGCTGTTGATATCTGACGCAATCTCGAGAAAGTGACACTATATATTAAAAAAGAGAAATTAGCTGGTCACAGAGTGACTGAGAGGATGTATTCCTGTCCTCTAGGTAAGGAGTTGCATGAATCACAGCGTGGCGGTGCACAGTGGGGTATTTCTTTACCAAAGCGACAATTCTCAGCCTATCTCCTTTCCGAAACAAATCGGCGTCTTAAACGAGCGTGATTGCCGTTGGTTATTGCTAGGGCTGCGATCGATTTACAGAGCTCATTGTTGCGACCGCATGAATACATCGCTGTTCCACGAAAGATGCTGAAGTGAAGCCCGATTGCAGAGTGGTCGTTGCAGCAGCTTGTCGTCCTACATACTTTTACAGAATTTACTTAATTTGTTGTTGTTGAGAAAACCGCCAAACTACATAGTTTAGTTGTTTTATGTAATGCGTTAGGTTTGTATCCTGGCTCGGCATATTTAAGTGGGGATGTAATAGGCCTGCATCCGCCCTTGGGGTGAAAAGAAGGCGTGGCCCTTTTAATTCCGCGTTAAACTTATCTTGAGAACATTATATGTTAAGATATAATGTTAAAAACTGGTTTTATAATTCTATGGGAATGTAGTCTGAATTTTGACTAAAAAATAATATTGACATTCGCCTACACATAGGCCTACACCTGAATATCAGTGCATTTGATAGCCCATTATTGAATTGTGAATATTGTATGACACTTTCATTAAAACACAGAATCTGATCAGTACATTTCCTGAGGTTTCGTTTCTTTTTAACGGACAAAGCCATCCTTATGTAACCCAACCCAAAAAGTGTGCCGTGTCCAGTTACAGTCAACAGCAGCGTTCAGAGCTCCTTTTGCCTTTCCCTCTCTTTATTAATATTCTTTTGGTCAAAACACAATGAACTAAGCACATACTTTTTATGTGGTGTATAACAACTTAAAATTCAGAAAAATATATCTCTTTGTGAATGTAAAGAAAGTTCTAAATATGTTTGACGTTCATTTGCTTGATCAACAAACGTGACAACTTTTCAGAATGATCAGTGGCCATTGGCAGGAAATAACTGAATTGGATAAAATCAAAGGAAACTGTACACAACAACATTCTGCTTTGCAAGAAAAGCGAGCGAGGCAGCAGTGTAGTGTAATTGGTAAGGATCTGGTCTCGTACAGTAACCTGAAGGTCACAGGTTCGGTAGGGCACTGTCATTGTGTCCTTCAGCAAGGTACTTAACCTGCATTCTGTATATATCCAGCAGCTGTATAAATTGATATAATGTAAATGCTATGTAAAAGTTGTGTAAGTCGCTTTGGATGAGAGCGTCTGCTAAATGCCTCTAATATAATGTAATGTTATATAAAATGTGGTTTGAATGATTGTGGGCTATATTTAAGTGTTCCTGGATCTGTTTTTTTAAAAGCTGCGTTTTCATTTTGGAATTTGGCCAAATGTAATATGGAAACAAGGCTCCTTTTAATGCGTGTACTGCCTGTTTTATAATTGAAGTCATCCATGCCTTGTAGCACTGAATAATGAGTTTTCATAAAGGACGAAGCAATGGAATGAGAACTCACATTTTCCATTTCTGGGCATGGTTTAGAGCAAGCTAAACTAACGATATTCAGTCCAACTCATCTTGGGCCACCCAATCTGGAGTTAAGCAGTTGCATATCTCAATTGAGTAGACGCATATGCCTGATGCCTGCACAGTCCTGCACAGCTGGAAGTATGTAAAAAAAAAAGGCTCTCTCTCCTCCTGGGTGGCTCTACAGCCAGTAATGTGCCTTTCTGCTGGTTAATTGGGTACATCCACATGATCTGATATCAAATCCTAATTCTATTGGTTTGTTTATAATTGGAGGTGCAGCTACACATTAAAACAGAACAGAAGGGATTACCCTTATCGGGGGGTGCTGGAGCCTATCCAAGCATGCATTGGGCGAGAGGCAGGAATACACTGGACAGGTTGCCAGTCTATAGCAGGGCACACATACCATTCACTCACCATTCACTTACACACTCATACCTATGAGGTATTTAAGAGCCAGGCTGGATTCAGTCCCAGGACCATTTTACTGTGAGGTGACAGTGCTACCCACTGCACCACTGTGCTGTCCACACCCTCATTTCCTTATTAAAAACTGTAGGCAATATGAAAGGACCATGCACTTCTGCAATGCCACTCAACCCAGCACCTGAAGGGCCCAGGTTTCTGCTGGGTAATTCACGCCTGGTCCCAAAGGACCTGTGGGATTTTTAAAAATTACTTCAACAACAATCTTTCTTAAAAATACTTCAACCAACAATCACCCCTGTTTTTGGGAAAATGTACATCCTACATAAATCCTGAAGTGCTAGCCATTTCAGAGAGCTGTCAGACCTCCCTGATTGTGAGGACCCCATCCACAGAGCACAGCTTCTCTGACCGTTGGCCTGCTTGTACAGCACAGGCATTGCACGGGGGTACGTGGAACAAGAGGCTCCTGACAAAATCAGCGATTCTGTTTGCCCGCTCTTTCGTCCCTGACCAGACAACAGGCAGAACACAGCACTGGTCAGATGCTTTCCAAAGCAACGAGAGGCTTCTGTTCATTTTCTTCTGGAACATTCTGGAGTCCCTGAATCTGAGAGCCCTCGTCTTACATAATCGGAAGGCATTTTGCAGAGAATGCGTCCCCAACCTCCCTACAGCAATCTGGGATCATTCTCAATGTGAGAATATGATCAGGCAGCATTTCAAACCAGCATGGACTCTCCTCCATAAAAAAGATGTCTCCTTTGGCAAGGTCCTTTTTAACTGTGTACAACAAAGTGTAAGATGGCTGTCACTGGATGAAATGTATCTGTATAATGTGACAGATGTGTTCTCTGACCAACGGCGGTTTGGCACAAACAAAACTGGATGTTCCGTCTCGCCCTTTGCATCCGACAAAGATCTCTCTCAGTCAAACGGGAGCAGTAGCCCATAGCTACAGTAAGACTGTTGAGGAAAGCTCTTGTAAGTTACATAGCATAATGGAAGAGGGGGGTTTCACCTGCGAGTGAGGCTGACAAAGCCTATTTTTGGAGCGCTGAATTACCCCCATGGCACAGGTTATCAGATTTCCAGAATTCTGTTTGTTTGTTCCCCACGGAAACAAAGATGCCCTTCACTGTACGGAAGCCAACCGCTCTTTTTCATTTTGACATTTCATAAGACAGTTTTCAAGGCATGCGGGGAAGTCTGAGACAGTTGAATATATGGAATCCCTTATCTTAAGGAATAAGAAGGATTTTTCAGTGGATGTGGAGTAAAGGAGATGCAATGGATTGCCACATCCCATATTTTAGTGTACACATCAGTTTGAAATCAAAAGGGACATCAAGTTGTAGAAAATGTAATTCAATGCTGTTCAATTCAGCAGAATTGTATTTGCCCCATGAGGGGCAATATAAGTTTGTACTGACAACTTGGCTCTTATTGTAATGATAAAGTCACTGCCAACAGATATATTAAGTTACAAATTGTACAACATGCACTGAATGGCCATCTATTACTGCTGAGTGTATGAATACATACTGTAGAACACAAAGTTACGTGCAGGTGAAAAGTATGTGCTGCAGGGAGTAAAAAGATAAAAAAGAAATATTTTCTATTTATACAACAAACCATTTGGCTTAGGCCAGAATGCTTTAGTTAAAATGGTTGGCATCATCTGTGCAACAGTACAGAAATGTTTAAAAGCAAGGTTGATAGTAACCTGCATGTAAATATTCCAATATTTTGAAATCAGCTATTCATTCATACATTATTATGAAGACAGTAAAACCAAATGCTAAAGCACAAATCTTAAACACACACACACACACACACACGCACGCATGCACGCACACACACACACACACACACACACACAGGCACACACACATATAGAGTCCCACCTGAAACTCTATTCCCCACAGTTATATCACTTTAATAATGTGCAGCCACAGTCTCAGGCACCAGGCACCATTTAGCCTTTCTTCTTTTCAAATGGAATAACATTCTGGAAAAACCCTGAAACAATGCAGAATGCTGTCTGTCCCCTGCCTACACCCATGTTCACCCCCCCACCCTCCCTCCCTCCCTCCCCCTCAGGTCAGAAGAAATTTCAAACTGAAATGTTCAAGTTTACCTGAGGCACTACCTTCGACACGTGTGTGATGCACACTTATGCTGGTGATACAGGGTTACTGTGGGAGGAAGTGATGATTGTTGGAGGTGGGGGGTGGGTGTGGGGGGGGGGGGGGGCGAGGTGGAGCAGGGGGACACACCCCTGTACCTCTGTATTGTGGGTGGACATTAAGTCCTGGCAGGGTGCTATATAAGACCAATTTATCCTCTAGATGCACACTGACACTATCCACAGGACCCCAACAGGTAGGTGAAATAAAGCCATCGCCCTGATATGCTCTCCAAAATTTATTTACAATCTATATCTTGTTTACCAGACATTTTTATTTGTGTTATTACCTTTGTTTCATTTGTAAATGTGTTTTAAAAATATTTATTTATTATAATATTGTAGCTATGTTACTCACACATAGTGGCACTGATTTTTTGACAGAATATTCTTTGTCTACACATGTAACTTCAATATTTAACTTCACTGGATTACAAATAACACCTGTGTGATGAGATAATTATAATAATCTTTTTTAAGGATAAGAGTGTAATGTAACTTTGTTAAGCCAGGCACTGTGAAATAATCGATAGTAATCTTTGCTTTGGGTTTTCTTATTGAAGCTGTGTCTTGTTCTGAGTGATGAACAGTACTTAATCAAAAGTAAGCCCTCTGGATTTTTCTCTCTTTTTACCAAAACCATAAATTCATTCCCAGTGAGGCTGACCTTCTCCTTCAGATACGTTTCATTTGAAGCTGTCGTTCAGGAATCAGGGAAAGATTGATCGTGCTGAAATATCAATCAAATAACACATATCCAATCGCAAAATGAACTGCAAGAATAACATTGATAAACACAATATAAACTAGTTGATGAATGAATGAAATTCTAAAGTTCATAAAGGCATGGACAGGAATGAACATATCCTTCATTTTTGTTTCTCTTTCTCTCTCCAGCAGAGAAGATGCTTTTCCTCGGTCTCTTCGTGATGGCCCTGGTTCCATACCCAGGACAAAGTGCAGAGTACAACTGCTCCTCCGTGTACAACCGGGTCCCAGGTGAGTCTTCCTCCGGGCACCGTTCTGAGAAACGTCCTTCAGCTAACGGCAGCCCTAACCCTCCGCGCCTCTCCCCCCGCTCCTCTCTCTGGGCCCCGCGCCCCGCCCCGCGCAGACAGCAGCGACCTGCGGGTGGACTGCGGGGCCAACACCATCACGCTGGAGGTGAACCTGTGCACCGCGCAGTGGGCCGGGTTCGAGTTCGGCAGCCTGGCGCTGAACAGCCAGCACAACAACAGCCTCTGCAAGGGCGTCAACGACACCAGCGTGAACCCGCCCGTCATCCGCTACCAGCTGCCCGTCAACCACAGCCTGGACAACCCGTGCCGCCAGTCCCTGCAGGTGAGAGCCCGCGCCTCGGCCTCGCGCGCTGAGAGCACCGCAGGAGCCCGCTCGTCTTCCTCACATTCAAACCTGCGCTCCTCTGGTTACAAACCAAGCTAGTTAACCGCTACGACATAGACGTGCGAGTCAGTGGGATAGTTATGAGCTCGTAAATGGACCATCACTGCAGTCAACTCCTGTTGAATATTATTTTTTTCCTCTTTAGATTATTCAGAAGTTTTAAATAAAAATTGATCATATTTCTATTCCCTGACTAATAGCATTTGCTAAGCAAATAAGGCCTTCATCACGTAAGGCGAAGGGTCTTTCCGCCAGTATTTGTATCTGGGCATAGTTTTGAAGGCATGTTTGTCATGTGTGTGAATCAAGTGCATCAAATGTGACTCAAATCGCAGATGTTGGACCTGTCTTTTACACAGTGTCTGTGACTTGCCATATCTGACTCTGTGTCTGTGTCTGTGATTGCGTCTGTCACTTGGCGTATCTGACTCTGTGTCTGTGTATGTGTCTGTGTCTGATTTGGTGTCTGTGTCTGTGTCTGTGATTGCGTCTGTCACTTGGCGTATCTGACTCTGTGTCTGTGTATGTGTCTGTGTCTGATTGGGTGTCTGTGATTGTGTCTGTGATTGTGTCTGCGGCGCCGCTCGCTGGCAGATCGTCGACGAGCAGCCCGGGCCCGGTGTCTTCAGCTCCTTCTCCAGGATCCAGTCGGTCATCATCACCAGCTTCATAGACACGCCCCAGTCCACCGCGGGCCTGATCAGCTACTCCACCGACCTGTACTACCACTTCTCCTGCAAGTACCCGCTGGAGTACTTCATCAACAACACCGAGATCACCTCGTGAGTCCTGCCCACTCACACACACACACACACACACACACACACACACACACACACACACACAACCTCCCAAATGCAACTGGGCGTTTTAGTCAATAAAGGGCACCGACACTGTCCTCTTATGATTTGAGATAATGATCAATGATACCAAATATCAGTCTTACCAAATATCCATGCATTCAGCCTGTCCATTTAGTTTAAACAGATTTTTTTTTTAAAGGCTGAACTGTAGTTGAGAATGGACTTACAGTTGTATGTGTGGAGCAGTAGTCCTTAAAAAGTTTTTTTTTTTTTGCTTGTGCCCTTGCTTTTCTCTCGCTTTCTCTCGTTCTTCCTCTCCGTCTCTCTCCTTTCCCCGCCCCACCTCTCATTTCCCCTCTTCCTCGCAGGTCTTCAGTCTCGGTAGCCACCACTGATAGCAACGGCACCTTCATCAACACTCTCAGCATGAGTGTGTACAACGTGAGTGGGAGAGAAACCCTGATCTCTATACCACTCGTTCCAGAATGGTTTCATCTCAAGGCCCACTGACATATCTATTCTATGGCTGGGGTTTTAAATCCATAAAATAATTACGCTGTGGCTGGATAAAGGTTTTTATTGAACCTTGATTCATCCCACCACTCAAGGCTACAATATACTAGTACATGAAGCATGTCTAAATCGTCATCCTTATATACATGGATCTATTGATTGTATATAAGATATGTATATATTTAATGCAGTGTTTATATTGACAGCAATCTAAAATTATGAATATGTTAGCCAGACAGTTTATAAAATCTGATATATAGAATGAATAAAAAATATAAGAATATAAATATTACATTCTTAAAAGGAAGGAAGGCATTTCCATCCAATGCCATGACTGTAATCCGTATACTCTCCAGAATGTGTAGAGACCGGATGTATTGCTGTGGATATGCATAATGCATAGATGTTTCACTGCATGAGATTATAGTGTTGTGCCTACCAGACCCTAACATGACCCTCCTGGTTTTGGGGTTGCAGGACACTGATTACGGGTACCCGCTCGTGGTCCCAGAGACGGGGCTTGAGTTGCGCACCAAGGTGTACGTGGAGGTCAAGGCCACAAACCTGACGGGAAAGTAAGACTGCACTCCTAACCACTCACTCTGCTGCAACGCAACATAGGATATTGCTTCATTTGCAACTGAAATTAAGGGAAAAACATCAGCCAGTAAACAGAAAGCAATAGTTCTAATTTGCTACTGAAAATGACACTGAAGTGCATTGATCTCTGAGACTACTGAGGCACCAGGACCATATAACAGCGCAGTGGATCAGCAGACTAAATTAAACTATCTCATGTAGTTAATCTATCCCCAGTCTTTTGTCTTCTGTTCTTTTGTATCCAGTCACACATTGATGAATTGATTGACAGTTTTGTTATGTCACAGGCATGTGCTCTACAGTACCTTCTCTGAATTTCCATTATGTTGAGTGGTGTGGTGCAGTGCCTCTCTGTACCCCCTGAATTGTCCTGGTTCTCTGATGCGCTGGCTTTCCTGCGTGCTTGTCTCATCAGTTTCCATGTGCTGCTGGACCACTGCTTCTCCACCCCCACCCCTTTCAACGTGTCAGCCACCGAAAAACACGACTTCTTCATCGGGTATGAGGACAATTCACTCATATTCTCGTATTTTCATTTCTGCGATGGTGATTCAGGAATACTGCTAATGCGAGTCTGACTGACGAGTCAGGGATTTGCCCTGAGTCCGAGGCGAGATTGAGCCCAGGCTTCTCACTTTTTCACTAAAGCCAAGGGCAACGTCGTTATTTCTGAATTTGAGGGTTGCGTTGTCAGGGGATATTGTCACGGTAACCTGTCACGAGACCTTCGCTTTACCGCACCTGTGCCCGTGCTTCACTATTAGCGAACTAGCCGAGCCACGCCCGCCGCACGAGGGCCGCTAGGACTAGCGACAGCGACGATACTTCCCGTTTTGTTGGAGCGGTGCGAGGTAGCAGCGGCGCTAACCGTTTGTGGCGCAGGTGCATTGTGGATCCCATGACGCAGATCGAGCAGAACGGCGTGGGAAAGCGGTCGCGCTTCCACTTCGAGGCCTTCCGCTTCGTGCAGCATCGGAACCTGGACAAGTCCACCGTCTACCTGCACTGCATCCTGCGTCTCTGCGAGCCCAGCAACTGCCAGGCGCTGCTGAAAGTGAGTGGGCCTCTCTGTGCTCCTCTACCGCACACCTGTTTACCTGCACACCTGCCCGTTCCACACACCTGTCTGTCTGCTCACCTGTTTGCACTGCACACCTGTTTACCTGCACACCTGCCCGTTCCACACACCTGTCTGTCTGCTCACCTGTTTGCACTGCACACCTGTTTACCTGCACACCTGCCCGTTCCGCACACCTGTCTACCTGCACACTTTGACTTTGAAACTTTCTCCTCACAAAAAAGTCTCAGTGGTGATTGCTGAACTTAAGCCATTTGAGAAGAAAACGGTTAACGCTTGCATTTGCAAGACAAAGTGTGTTGGTAGACGGCTGCAGTTTGCGGCACTGACAGGGCAGGTAATTCTTGCTTTTAATGGTCACCCACTCAAAGTTAAGGGCCCATGTTCGTTGAGTCACAGCCTGTGTGTTCATTTGCGTTTGAGTGAATCCGATCCAGGGAGTCTGACGGCATTGATCAACAGTGACTTGTGTGTTGGCTGCAGGACTGCACCTACAGAAGGAAGAGGAGAGCCGCGGACCCCTTTGGGTCAGAATCGAAAGATTCAGCCACAGTTTCAGCAGGACCCATCACCGTCAAGGACTACGGTAAAGGCCTGCTGTCACTCAACCTACTCCCGTCTGCACAAAAGATTACTGCCCCGCCTTCCTGTCATACCGCCCATCCTCTGTGTTCATCTGTTGCTGTTATGTCCATTACTGCTTACACCTTTCTGAGGAGAGCTGCTCATTTAGTGCCATCTGGGCTTTGAAATGAAATGGCCCATGTAATGTGATGTTTTATTCAGTTGCCATCTTACAATAGTTTGTGATTTGGCTGCTATACACACATACACACACACAGAAGCGTATTCTTATTTTTATTTTATTTTTTGTGACAGATGCTGTTGACAAGCCCATAGCCTCTGCATATGGTTAGTACACCATTCTGAAAGTCAGTGTTGAAATTTGTAGTGATTATGTGTGCGTGCGTGAGAGAGAGAGAGAGAGAGAGAGAGAAAGAGAGAGATGTGTGTTAGTTGTATGAGTCGTGGTGATGGAGGGGTGCTGGTTACGGGTACTTGTGTGTTGATAATGGGGATTATGGCTCAGTCTCTCATCGTGTTCTTCTCGCTGTATCAGGTGGCGCAGACAAGCCTGCAGGGAGCCAGACCAACGTGACCAGCCTGGTGGTGGGGCTGATCTTCGCCTGCGCAGGCGCCGCCCTGCTGGTCCTGGGCGGTTGGTTCGCCCTGAAGAAGTTTTACTTTGCCAGAGGGCTGCCCCACTCCTACAACTGAAGACCGGCTCCCCGAGCTGTCCAGCCTTCCCCTCTGCCGTTCCCTCGGAAGAGCGGGGAGGGACAGCCATCTTTACACCCCGGCACATTCACACATTCACAGCGCTTTCGCATCTTCTTCCACTCGCCTCTTCCTCTGAAAGCCATATGTATGCAGGGTGGACTATCTCCCTTTCATATACCGATCTGTCCCAGCCTCCTTCCTGTTTATTACCAGACTAGCTTATGACTATAGACAAAGACATATATGCATAGAAAAGAGTTGAAAAGTTGAAGTTTTAAAATGGAAAAAGAAAAGGCAGTGAGACATATTCAGACGAAGACTGCATATATTGCACATTGAGGTTTACCGTATTTCACAATAAAGTAAAATAAGACCCAGTTCCATGGTACATTCTTCTTAACACAGGGATACATAATCATGCAAATAAGGGGTTTAGGGTCCTATTCAACACCTCTGAACATGCATTCTACACAGATAAACATGCTGTGATCCAGAATATGTTTAGACTACTTATGTTCAAATGTTTTGGCAAATTAACAAGGTCCACTGTAAGAAAAAAATAGAAAATACTACCTTGAGTTTTTCCACTGTTCATGTTTCTCACGAGGACGGATGTAATTTATAATGTGAGATGCGAATGTACGTCTTAAAAGGCATGCATGTTACCTCTGGTGTGGATTTTTTTTTCCAGTAACTGTGCTTGGATACATCTGTATTGTAATCATTTTTTATTTGATTGCCTGGAATTGTGGAATTCTTTTCATTTGTATAACGCAATGAGGTCCTTCAAAATCCACTGCTTTATGATTGCCATCTGTCCCAGCTATGTATATTGCTTTTTCATAAATATACAATAAAGATGACAGTTTACATCTGTGTGAAATTACTAATATCTTACGTGTACTGTAATAGTACCTGCATTATCTTTGTTATTACCATGTCAAAGATTGAGACAATCTCCTTGAAACAACTTTATTGCAACTGTAAATACAATCTACAAGTAAAATTCAATTAAATACACAAAAACATAACATATAATAACAAATAATATATATCACAGAGATGTAGCACATACAGTATATACAATCATTTTGACTTTACATTATTGCTAAACCAAATATATAGTGATTACTCTCACATTTTTAATGAATAGTTTTTAACAGGATATTTAACAGTGGAAATTTCCAATCGGTGGAATCAATTGGAACAGATAAGCAGACCTGGCAAATGCATTATATGCACATATTTCAACCAGGTTCAAACCAGGTTAAGATAAATGAAAACTATACAAGAGCGCTTTATTGTACCCATAAAATGCTTGAAAAGAAGGTGGTTGATGACAGATCTAAGTGCCTCATAGACTTCATAAAGATCTGTTTACTTCTGAGTCATATTTGCTGTGGGTTCAATGTCTGATGTAGAACAGGTGATAAAGTTAAAGTCATAAAATTACTCAAAAATACCGTTAGTGATGTCAGACGAGTTCAATGTGGCAGTGGCATTGTGGGTAAGTCTTAGGTCCAGACCGGCAGGGCTCTGGCAGTTAGCTGAGGGTCTGTAGAATGTCCTGGAGCAGGGCGTTAAGTTTTGGGGAGAAGTCTTCCCCCAGGGAGCCCGTGCTGCTGGGGGAGACAAACAGCGCCTCCCCCAGACCCTCGCTCAAAGCCCCTCGCTCCCCCTGTCCCAGCGCCTCCAGCTGCCGCTCTATCCTGCCCGCGAACCTCCTGTTCTCCTCCTCAGAGGAGCGACAGAACTGCTCCACGTGTTTGGAGAGTCCTTCCCCCAGAGACTGTGTCCCGGCCAGCCCCGCCCTCAGCGACTCCGCCCTGCTCCGGACCCCGGCTCCGAACGCCTCCACCTCTGCCTTGAGCGCCGCGGCCGCGCCCCCCTGCCCTCCCGTCGCGCCGGACGCCTCCGCCTGGAACTCCGCCAGACGGGCGGTCAGCTCGCTCTCGCTGGCGCCCAGCGCCCGGCCCATCCCCCGCGCGGCGTCCTCGTAGCGCGTAGCGCCCGGCTCGGGGGCGGGGCCTCCGCCGGTCTCCGGGCCCTGGGCGTAGCGGCGGAGGGCGGAGCAGAGCTCGCGGGCGTCGCTGTCCAGCGCGTCGCGGAGCCGGTGGGCGGGGAGGGCGAGTCGGTCGCGGGCGGCGGCGGCGGGGGCCCGCTGCGGCGGGAGGGAGGCCGTGGGGTGGGCGGCGAAGGCGGCGGCCAGCCTCTCCCGCAGCTCGCGCAGCTCCTGCGCCAGACGGGCGCGCAGGCGCTGCGACTCCAGGCTCAGCTTGCGCCGCAGGTCCCCCGTCAGCGAGCCCTGGCTCTGTGAGACGTCGTGCGCGTAGAGGTCACCGTAGAGGTCGCTGCTCTCCAGGCTGCTCTTCCACGTTCTGCTGCGTGGGGACAGAGGCAGAGAGAGCAGCACATTTAAAATACACAGCTAGCACGCAGCTGAAGACCACGAGCTTTCACATGCAGGGCATTTTTGCTTATTGTTTAATTACATAGAACTACTACCTTTTCAGTATCCAAAAAAAAAAAATTGTTCCATTCTACTGATATTTTAATGCAGGATTACAATATTAATGACAGTTACTGCACCCTTTTTGAGCACATTTGACTTTAGAATTTCAAATGAAAGTTATTTTAACATATATATCGGAGAAATATTACTGAAATTAAGGTAACACTTCTACTTGGTGCTGATAATGCCAAAAATAACCATAAATATTTTTTTCTCCACCATTTATCTTACTGGACTTACTCAGCTTCCTTGGTTAGCTCCGTTTTATCAGCTGCCTGATTGGCTGTTTGACTGGAATAATCCCATGATGCCTCTGGCCTGGTAGAGTCATTGTTCTGTGGAACTGGGAGCCCTACAAATCAAATGAATCAGAATGCAGGTTAAAATGGGCATTTCCACATTTCCCCCCCTCAAGGCCCATTATTATAGCCAACACACAATATGTGTAGCTGAGGATTGTCACCACATTAAAATGGTCAATGCTGACATCATTATCCAAAACCCAACACTGGTGGTGGCAATGCAGTGGTGATGTATGACAATAATATATTGTCCAATTTGTAATTTCGTTATATCATGGATTTGTATAAGACATGGGCGTATTTTGTACAATTTTATTACATAATAGTAGTCATTATAATTATTACATCATCACGCCTGTTTTACACATTAAATGTATTGCCTCTGAATGAAAATATTTAATTAATGAAATATAGACATAAAAATACAATCTTCTTAAAGGTGAAAATCTAAGGGAAATCACTCTTCTGGAAGTAAATAGTACCCCATCTCAAATTCTTCAAAAGTCAAAGAGGAAAGCAATGCAAACCTGCTGTTGCCACAAAGGAAATCACGAGGACCAGTGCTTTCAGATGCATGTTTGTCTCAATCTGAAAAAGAAACAAAAGGATATGAAAAGTCATTATTACTTTGTTGTGATTCACGCTATCTCTGATCAATCACAGCCCGTAATGTTGAATAAGAGATTGCAACTCTCAGTAAACTCCCACTAAAAACAAACTTTTCCCCCCACTATCGTTGTAAATAAAAGATAGACTTGTTTTTCGTGGGATACCCGGGCTGGTCGCCGCCGGGCTGTGGGACAGGACGGGCGTTTCGGGTTCCTACCTTAGCGCTGGCTCTGTGTGAGCGGAGGGGAGGCCCCGCTCCTGCTTTAAAGCGTCCAGCCGGCCCTTATCAGCTGCTGTCCCTGCACCCTGTCTCCGTTAACAAACACCACGTGGCCGTCCCCGCCGAGAGATAAGGGCCCCGGGCCCTCCCGAAAAAAAAAGCCCGTCCGCGCCGCTTCCCACGGCCCGCGCCGCGTCGATCAAACGCGACGCCGTCGATAGCGGACGCGCAGTAAGGCTGACTCACTCAGGAGGCGCAGACGCCCGCGGCAGCCCTCCGCCTCACCCCATTCCACGTGGACTTTCATTGACATCACGTCACTATCAGCTCACACAAATTCCTGAATGGATGTGTGTAATTCTGATTTTTTTAAAAATCATTCAAATTTAAAAAGAAACTATTTGACCAGTACATTTACTTTCTTTTTAAACATAAAAAAAAAAAATAAAAATAAAAAACCTTGTGTTCAACTTTGGGTTAAACGAACCCCCTTTTAAACATTTAATCCAGTGCAAAAGTTGTTTCTGGGTTTATGTTACTGTTTGTTGTTCATCATCTGCATTTGTTTCTTTGTTTTTTGAATATATAGTGTCATTTCATGGTGGTGTTTTTCAATATAACACGATTGAGAATGTCTATTTAAAGCCATAAATATCAATAATCTACAGAATTAAAACATTGTTTAATTTGAATTTTTTACAGATTAGCTTGATTTATTGTTTAATGATATGGAATGCATATAAATCGGATCTTTGTCACAAAAAAATAATGACATCATTGTTACAGTAAATGTCATCGAGCAGAAGTGGCTAATGGCAACCATTAACCATAAAGCTATATTGCTTATTTTGTTTGAAATTGAGAAAGATAACACAATGGGTATTTTTCCATATTTTATTTCTGCACTGCTTTGTCATTCCAATAATGTCCTGGGTATATTTGACCCAGGTTATCAACTTCACAGGTGCTAATAAGTAAACAGAACACAAGGGTTAAAAAGTTTAAATAAATGCAGAAGCATACAAGAGTGAATGAAAGGATGTGGGTGTTCTCATTTAGGCTGTAAAGCATTCAGGGAAATGGGGTAGTAGATGCAAACATTCGTAGCCTGCCAAAGCTTCTCTGTGTTTGAGATGTGTTTACTCAGTAAACCTCCTGATAAAACACTTTTGGCACAGATACATAAAACTCTTGGAAACCCTACTTGGCACAGTACTGACATACAAAAGTGAGGGCAGGGTGCCACTCTTGTTTTTAAGATGAAATGACGTCAAACCCCGCAAACCCTCTGATCCTTTAACGCCCACACCAAATTTCAAAACTTTTTCTGGGTATTCTGTACTTATTTAGCCTATTTTCATTTACGGAATTACGTTTAAATGTATGGCTATTCTGGACAATGAGACATATCTTACTGCTCTATTATTGTGAAGCATGTATTTCTAAATTATAGCCACAATTTTATTTTAAGGACTTTAAAAATTACCATTTTTCAAGCAATTTACACCCAGGGAGCCTTTGGCTGGCCGTACCATATCCATCGGTCCGGTATATGCTAAAACCAGACGGTTTGGGACTTAGTTCTCAGATAATTCTGAATAATTATTTTCCTATACAGAGGGAGGATTCAAAACAAGGTTTAGGAAAGCCTGAGGAAATTTGCTGGGTCTTGATTTATAGAAATTCTCTTTTCTTGTGTTCAATAACACCTCCAGCAATACTGAAAACTATTTCGCACAGAAATAAAAAGGCATTGTGCTGAAATGGAAACATACTGTAAAAATACAGAGGCAATCTTCCCACAATTATTAGTATTTTAAAATACAACAAAATTTGTATGTACTATTAGTAATTTCTGAAATTTATATCTCTGCTTTCCTGCTTCAGTCTGTTCTGTTGTGTTTATGGATTTTGTTCCATATGTGTGCACACCATACCTTTGAAGTTATTAAGTTACCAAGGGTGATGAGAAAGGGGTCATGGGTCAAGGGCAGGGGAGTATGGGAATTGTAATTTTATCCAGGAAACCTATGCGCATTTCAGCACTTCAAAAAGTTCAGTGTTCAGAACAAAAGCCCAAAGAGAATTTTTGATTCGATGCGCCAGGTCTGATGCAGGGGCTTTATATTTAAGGACTTTGAAGGCCGTGCTACATTGCTGTTTACACCACATACATAGAGACTAGTCCGCAGCAAGAGCCTCTGACCAGCTCCTCCCCCCTTTGACTGCTTTACCAGGCTGTGAAACAGAATCCCTGCCTGCACCGACCGATGTCTGGTGATCGCCCGCACACTTCGGCCCTTCAGTAAGGGCCTGTAGTAAGTGGGGGAAAGTTCAGCCACATTTTTGTTATGCAATAAAATCACAAATCAGATAATGACCAAAGTCCATGCGTAGTGAGCTGGAATATGTGCAAATAATTATAAGCTGTACCAAAGTCTACAAATAAAATAACACTGCAGGGAAATGTTTATGCTTACATAAATAGGTCCAAGGACAGTGGAGAGCTCAGGCTGTCCTTCTAGCTCAGGTGATATGACTCGAAAAACAAATACAAACACAATACAATCCTTTAGCTTCTTTTGCCTTTCAAAATTCTAATGTAGCAACTCGCAATAGCTTCTCAAATGCAACAGAGTCAGCCTCTGTTTAAATTTATGTTATTTTATTGTTTCTCAGCGATTTGTTTGTGCTGGCATAAAGTGTATTTTCTTCTGTTTCAAACAACTGAACATTTCAATCCAATGTGTATTTTACTGTTGTCTGAGAAAAACAAAGTGATAAAAGTTGGAAAACAAACTCATGCATCCCGTTAAATCAGACAAAATAATTAGAAGTGATGTCAACGACCCGGGGCTGTTGTTCTGGGTGCTCAGTGAGTGGGCGTGTCCCCGGTAAAATAAGTAAAACCTGCATCATAGGATGAAAGCACGTAAGGCCATGAGCGAAAGACAAAGCTGTGAGCTTATTTTCCTATTGTGCATTGTGCTTATTGTACACGAGTTACTAAAGCCAGGACTGACAACTGGTTCAAGTCTACATTCCATTCTTGATGAAAGTATTTGGCACTAAATCCACCTTAAGCATTTCTCGTCTAGAGTGTGTCCTCTGATGCTGGAAATGGATTCATTGGCTTTTTTGGGGGGATTTGGCTCCCATAGAAGCCCTAACATAGCATTTTGTATGGCTGTGCTTTGGGCAAGTGTGATTACAATGGCTGGTGAATGGGACAGAATGGGAAATTAATGAGTAAGGATGTGGCTTATAGCCAAGTTGGACAGATGTGCGTGTGACTTATAACCAAGTCAGTAAAAATTCTCTCTCTCTCTCTCTCTCACACACACACACACACACACAAAACCATCCACACATATATCACAAACACACACACACCCCACACCCACCCACACACACACCCACAAGGACACTATGATGTTTATGTGAGCTGAGCTTGATGTAATGTAGAAAGGCTGTGAATTCCTACAAAACAAATGTTTTGTGACCAATGAGGGCATCACTGATCGTGAGTGGGCTTAGGGACCAATAGCCAAGGCCAAAAGGTTGTGCAATCCCTGACCAATCAATGGGACAGCGAGATTTGAATGAGTAAACCCTGCCAAACCCCACTGATGCTTGTGAAAAACATGTTGGAAGTGGCAACAAAGAGAATTACTTTTTTCACATAGCTCAGCAGGCTATGACCAATAAGCATCCACCCATGCATCCATCCATTATCTATGCTTGCTTATTGTTATACAGGTTCCCTGGGGGGGGGGGGGGGGACCAATAAGTGTGTCACATCTCAAATATATTTGCTTGCAGACATAAAAAGCACAATTATGCAAATCAACACATTTTCAGCCATTCTGGCGCAAAAGCCTAATTACAACCTTCATTGTTTCATACGGGTGGCACTTTCCATGATTAGGTACATAAAAACCTGTTCGTTTTCATGTTCAATTAGCATATGGCACAACAAACACCATCAACTCAAAATGAAGGCAGAAGAACTAGAATCTACTCAAATGTTTTTGACTTCTGTGCTGCAGAGATAAAGCACAGCAAAATCATTAATCAGATCCAGGGAGGGATTAGAACCCAACAATGGGTTCGTAACCCAACCCCTGAGGCTATCGGGTGACTGCTCTATTCCCTAGTTAGCGTTGCAGATACCCTCATGAATGATTCAGCCCGCAAGGGAAAGTTCCGCCATGTTCCCCGCTGGCCCTCACAGTGGTCACAGACGGTGGGAGAGGATGCAGGGGAAAGCAGGCTGCTGTCGGGCGACTCTTCTCCTCTGGCTGTACCCAGGGGTCCTGTACCTGACCAACGCAGAGTCCAGCACATCCAGAGCGCCTGACAGTGTGGACCCACCCCTCTGCAAGCCAGGTATGAGTGACAGCAGAGTGACAGGGCGGGGTTTATTTGGGGATGAGAGCAGTGTACTTGCAATAATGTTTATCTGTACTTTCTTCACAAGGTTTTCATCTACTCCTTCCATCAGGGTCAGATTAAAGATTACAGGCTCAGAGAAGTGCTTATGTGACACCACAGCTGCTGTGCATTGTTCATAAACTACTGCTACTGCTACTGCTACTGCTACTACTACTACTACTAATAACAATAATGAGCTAAGTGCTTTTCAGGATTTGAAGGTGCATTAATGTGAGGGCTATTTCCATTCTTACAGGACATTACTGTCCGGGAGGGGGCAGGGGTCCAGTGCCCTGTCCCAGGGGAACCTTTGGAGCTGGCGCCACGTCCACATCGGCGGAGAGCTGCACCAGATGCCCGCCTCACCATTTCGGGCCACGGCCTGGCCTGGCTGCTTGCCTGCCGTGCGGACCCTGGGCGCAGCAACCTCTACCTGGGCAGGACAGGTGTGTGTGCCTGGGGGAGGGCCAGAGCTTCCAGGTACGTCTGCTAGCTGTGCTGTTTTTTAGCGTTTCAGGCCCGAATGTCACTTAGGGACCGGCTGCAGTCTGTCATGCAAAGAGGGAAATGTAGTCCTGTAACAGAAAGAAAGACGGCCATGTTTTCACTTCTCCACTTGGCGTAATAATGCGTAGCCCAAGGAGCAGTGAAGTTTGAGCTGCATTGGGTTACCACACAATAGGAGTCTCATTCTGTTCCGCTTCTGACGCACTGAGCGCCCGCTGTCTCTGAGACTGAGTGGCGGGAGCGTTCTGGGTGATCCCGGGGCGGGGCGGGGGGGTGGATTGGGGTCTGGTGACCTCTGGCGCTCATGCCCACGCAGGTGAGCGACGGGCAGTGCCCCTGCATGCTGGGGTACCGGGCCGCGGGCGAGGAGGGCGCGTGTATGCGCAGGGTGTACGAGATCTGCAGGGACGGCCAAGCGCGCACACAGCACGGAGCCTGTCTGTCACCAGAGCAGTGGAGCCAGCACTGCAGCACGCAGGTGAGAGGGCTCTCTCTCACACACACACACACACATGCACATGAGCACACAAACTACACACACATGCGCACGCGCGCGTGCACATACTACGCACACTACCCACACACACACACACACACGCGCATGCACATGAGCACACAAACTACACACACATGCGCTCGCGCGCGTGCACACACTACGCACACTACCCACACACACACACACACACGCGCATGCACATGAGCACACAAACTACACACACATGCGCACGCGTGCGCACGCACTACGCACACTACCCACACACGCACACACTACACAAACACAAACGATTACCATTCTCCTTAGCCGTTGTACAGTGGAATTCTGCGTTAGGACGTTCTTTGCTCAGAACTGTTTGGCATTCAGTCGTGTTATTGAGCCTCGCACCGTAAACTGGATGTAGCTGGACTGCAGGTCAACATACTGTAAACAGCGAATTCTCCTGTCACGTGTGACCTGGAAACCGGGAGCTTCCTCGTGTGGCGGAGGCAGACAGTGTGCCTGTGTCCCCGTGCGCTTTCCCCTTTCCCCGCTCCCCAGGTGTGCTCGCCCCCCGGGGACCACGCGGGCTACGACGGGGCCCTGGGGCTGTGCCTGTGCGGCGCTCCGGGGGGCGGCGGCGAGTGCGCGGGCTGGTGCAGGAGCAGCTCCGCGCAGCCGCTGCAGCTGGTGTGCGACCGCCAACTCAGGCTCGTCCACCGCGACTCGGGCAGTCAGGTGGGCCCCCGTCTCATGACCCCTTTCACAAGCCAGTGACTGCGCCACACCTCTTTCATACACCTGCGACAGTCGCATACCCTCATACATCGGCAAGAGTCTTATTTCCTGTGCAACGGGAGCCGTTTGCACCCACACCCTCCTTCATAGACAGAGAACCTTGCAGCAAGCTGTTGAATATTTTTGTGGTGAAAAGTTGGTGAAACGCCATCTAAGCATTCAGGTGAAAACCCTGTAGTATTGGTTGAGAAGTTAAAGTTTTCTAGCCGACCAGGATGTAGCCGGACTATATCCAGGTACAACTTTAACGAGAAACTATGGGTCTCTTATCCTAGACTGCCACCCCTGCAAATGTCAAGATTCTGGCTTTTGCTTCCTGAGAATGGGACAAGCTTAAATTTGTGATTTGACACTCCATAGAAACAAACGAAAAAAAAATGGTATAAAGAGAAATGCATGTGAAAAGCACCAATAAAGGGAAGAAAATGGAAACCAGTGTCCTATCAGGTGGTCCCATCTTTTGGGGGCAGAACATAAATTGCAGTGATCCTGCACTCAAGGCTGCCCATTATCAGCCTGGTTGCATTACACCCCTCTTCACAATGGTGCGTGAAAAGAGATGCAGTGTCAGCGTGGTAAAAACATGTGTACACGTGTACATCCTTTCACAGTACGTTGCAGGATCCACCCCCGTCATGTGACAGTGATTACCTGTGAAAGCCCTCGCTCAGCATTAACCGCCAGCTACAGTGCGAGACCACAAAAGCAGCTATCATGGGTGTGTGGGACTCACAGAGTCAGCGAGGGGAGCCCTCCTCTCCAGCCCCCGCCAGTTGCGTGTCCTTTGTCCTTTGTGGGAAAAACAGCTTTTCCACAACGGTTGGATTAACCCGATTCACCCGGTATCATGTCCCATTTAACAGCGCGCTCAAAAGATTAGGATGACAAAGAAATCAAGCACGGCCCGATTGTGTTACATCGTCTTCGATGATTTCAAGTGTACACACGCGATGCACGGAGTGAAACGTAAACCTATTCACGGACCGGTATAGAGAAACATGCCATTCTGACCCAATTGCCGATCATTGTCCGTGTGTGTGCTCCTTTTCCCTGCAGGTAAGCGTGTCGGGGGCCGCTCTGGGGACCGCCCTCAATCGCTGGGACCCCCAGGGAGTTCTGCAGTGCCACGGTCACCTCAACTTCTCCCGCTCGGTGTACGTGGTCCACACCGATGGTGAGAATGTAAAAAAACGCAAGACCACGAAGTTCACCTCACCCAGACCTGGGGCCTCATTTATAAAATGGTCTTATTATCAAACTGAATGTTGAATGGTGGCATATACAGAAATCCATAGTGCAGTGTTATTTATAACAATCCTCCTTTGTCATGCATATGACCGTATCTGTCTGTTAAGGTCATACTAGACGTCAGTTAATTACCTGCTGGTTATGTTGGACGTACTGCACGTCTGAGCACTGTGTATGTAAATCCCCAAAGTGGGTTGTGTGTGCGCTTTAAGAATAACATTTAAATGATAAGCAATTTTGGGGGTGCAGAGTCCAAGAAATGCAACCTTATTTAGAGAAAACTGCCGGTTATTGGCTGCTTTCACAAGAAGGGGGTGATGGTAAAGCACTTTCATGCAGGCTCTATACCACGTGAGATTTATATGTGCAGACACGCGACTTTAAACAATTTTTTTAAAATCAAGCATAAGCTCAACTAGTGAAATGATCTGAAGACTACGTTTAAGTTCAAATCCACAAACATTTTTATAACTGAGGCCCCCAGTGCTCTGAAAAGCTTGGAAAAGCTAGTGAAGATAACATTCTCTCACAAGGCAAAAATTTGCTTTTCAATGTTTTTCCATAGCATTCTTAAACATGGAAACCTACACAACGCAGTTTTATCTATTTCTAAATTTTTATAACTGAATATCTTATAAAGCAAACCTCTTCTCACACACATTCACTCTCACACACACACATATATATATATGTGTGTGTGTGTGTGTGTGTGTGTGTGTGTGTGTGTGTGTGTGCATGATCTGGTACCCTGACTCACAGGCTGAACGGTAGTGTCGCAGCCAAAGTACAGACTGTCATGTTTGTTAACTCAAAATGCCCGGTAGTGTTATATTTCCTGGGAAAGAGAGCCACTAATAACAGCAGACACAATAATGCTGTATGTAAACCAATACTAATTTATATCACTATGGCAATCTGACATGCCCCTTATTCGTGTTACTGGTGAATCTGAGGGTCACGTTTCACCCTGTCTATTTACCTTCAGTGACATCTCAAAGCCTCATTATTATAAGACTTGTTATGATATTCCTATGCTTGCGGTCTTATACATGCAGTTATTGTATACGACCTTGAACAAAGTGCTGTTGAAAAAGGAAGATGAAAACATGGCCTATCAGAACATCAGAACAAAGCTTAAGGAAAAAAACATGGATTTTGAATAATTATTACTAATACACACTTACACTCACACCACACACCACAAACGCACGCATGTGCACGCCAGCTTTCATAGAAAATGTTCTTCTCTACATGGGATGTGTTCCTGACCTGTAAGTTCCTGATCTGTGCTTTTCATTGACGTTTTTCATCTGTGTTTGCTGTTCTGTAGAACGTGGCTTCTTTGGGATGTTGAGTCTGGTTTCTGCCGATGTACAGAAGCTTTTACTGGAGGACAGCCAAGCCACACACACCCCTGAAAGACTGTCAGGGGCACATGGTTGGTTTGAGCGCAGCACACACCTAACACCCGTTTCTACACTTTTAGGTGTGTGTTTGTGTGTGCACATGCATGCGTGTGTGTGTGTGTGTGTTTGCACGTGCATGCGTGTGTGTGTGTGTGTGTGTGCACGTGCATGCGTGTGTGTGTGTGTGTGTGTTGCAGCAGCCTGTGTGTGTGTGTGTGTGTTGCATGCAACGTGTGTGTGTGTGTGTGTGTGTGTTTCACGCATGCGTGTGTGTGTGTGTGTGTGTGTGTTTGCACGCAGGCCTGTGTGTGTGTGTGTGTGTTTGCATGCAAGCGTGTGTGTGTGTGTGTGTGTGTGTGCACGTGCATGCGTGTGTGTGTGTGTGTGTGTGTTTGCACGCAGGCCTGTGTGTGTGTGTGTGTGTGTGTGTGTTTGCATGCAAGCGTGTCTGTGTGTGTCTGCAGCTCCTTGGCTACCTGCAGGCTGCCAGAGCCTGTGGAGTGTGAAGCGAGTCCCCTGCCACAATGACAGCGCGTCTCAGCTGACTGACTGGAGCGATAAGAAGCAGCAGCAGGCAGACCGAGGAACGGCAGCATGCTCCTGTCTCCAGTCTCCCAGAAGCCTCTGCAGCTATGACAATGGCCCGCAGTTATGATGGCCATTCAGTCATATCTTCATAAAAAAATTAAAATACCTACAAACATATATGGGAATATACAGTATGTAGACACTAAAATTTGAAAATATGCATACTGTGCTGGGGTGGCAAAAATATTCTTCCCAAGACATTTTTCTGTGCTGTGCCCAAGGAAACTCCACTGAACTTGGTGATGAGGTCACAGAAGAGGACGAACCCCATTGGTCCAGGAGACGGGGAAGCGAGGACAGGACCTCCACCCCGGCTGGCATCCTGAACCCTACCACCTGTGTACAGAATGGGGACATAGTGTTGTTCAGAGTGTCCCGGGAGCATTATCCTCAGTATGACATGTGAGTTACTCCCAAAACAAAATATCTTTTCCCACGAAACTCCAGCTCCCTGCAGCTGCCCAAATCTGTCCAGTCAGCACACGGAGGCATCTCAGTGGGTCTCAATGGGTGATTTGAAGCCCTACCTCGAATGCTCCCGTAACTGCAGACTTCCTGCCGAAATGCACATTTAGCACACCAGATTCAATTCAGTGTCATTAACTAACCCGCTTTTAGACATGGGACTTCATTTGATCCAATTGAAACATGGTCCCAACAAGGAAATTCTGGAGCGTTGTGTAGGGGTGATTCCATGTGTGCAACAGTTCACAAAATCGTGGTTCGGTCTGGTTCTGAACACAAGCGAACTGAACCATGGGTGGTAAACCGAATGGTTCTTTTTTGGGGTTTCCTTTTGTGACGTGAACTGCAACAATTACTGTCTGTCATTCAGTAGGGGTTCACTACATGCTGATGATTCACTTTTGTAAATAATGGGATTAGAGATTATCTAAATTCCCTCAGGTGAACTGTGTTCCCCCACCCCCCACAGAGAGAACCTATACAACACCAACGCCGGCTACGACTGGGGGTCTTTCCGTCACCTGGCAGAGGAGATGACCCAGGCCAGGACGCCCCCCGCCCTCTTCCCAGTCATCTTCACTGAACCTGGAGTCTACACCCTCAGACTGAGCAGCAACCAGTACAAGCACATGGTAGATTGCCTTAGTGGTGGCAGAGAGCCCTGTGTTCCTACTATCGTGTTCACATTTCCTAAATACTCTTGAGGAATTGTTGCTGTAGGAAAGTTCACGGCCATCATCCCTATATGCAGGGAAACACAAGGCAATATTCTCCTCACGTGCAACCAAATGAGCCATAACAATGTCTGTAACAGAACAGGGAAAAAACAGCCATTAACCGCATGTTATCCATGCACCTGTCCTCCCTGTGGCTTTGTGTATAACACTGCTGTGGCTGGTGTGTTCTGTCGGTCATCACGTCAGCACAGTGATTGACAGGGTAAAGCAAACTGAAAGAACGGCCTTCCCCTTCGCAGTATGTGAAGGTGATGCCGACGGGGGGGCAGTGTTATGAAGCCGGGCCGTTCTTCCCCACTGACCCTCATCACCTGACCAGACTCGGTGTCGTCAAGAGACGGCACCTCCTGCTGCAGCCTGATTGGCTGGTGATCGGGGGGCTGCTGGTGGGGGCAGTGGTCATCCTCAGTATGTGTATCGCCTTTCTGGTAAGTAGGAACAAACAGAAACCTACACACATAGACAGAAACACAGGCACACACACACACACACACGCGCACGCGCACACACACACACACACACACACAGAGAAATAGCACTTTCTGTTGTAATTGGCTGTTACGATGCCCTTGCTCAGATCCTGTTTCGGGAGTACGGCTGGCCAGAGAAGGTGCCGGTCAGGCCCAGGTATCGCGCACTGCAGCTCACATACAGCCTGGATGACTACTCCTCCAAGGGCTCCCAGGTCATGGCTGTCAAGAAGCACCATAGAAGCCTGCAGGCTGGGGGAACAGAGGGAATAACCCAGCCAGGTATGTTCACTGCAGATACCAAAAATATAGTCAATCTTAACCAGAATTTTAGTAATTTTATTATTTTTTTATATTTAGACATGAAATGATATTTCTATTACTTTTTTGCTTAATAATAATAGATGAATAGTTTCACTTATTTGTGAATGGAGTAAGTCAATTTTATTTGTCAACCAAAAGGTAATTAAAAACAAGCTCATGCCAGTTCAGTGATGAGAGAGCATAGGTCAGTGTTCAGTGGTGAGATGACATTAAGTGCTTCTCTTGCTGCACTGTGATTGGCTTCCCTTTCTGCAGCTGTAACACCAGATGAGTTCTGGGACTACGAGCAGCAGGTGGACCTGGAGGCCTTCAGCACCAACACCTTCTATGACATCCTGCTGAAACACAGCGTGTCTGTCACCAGCCAGCTGAGCCAGCTCAGAGGAGAGGTGAGCACACACAAGCACAGGCACATGAACACACATTTATGAATTTATGCAAGCAAATGTGTATACGCTTAGAAGCTCTCACATACTAACACTCATACATCAGTACATATACCACCCACACGCGCGCACACACACACATACACAAAGCTGACTGGGAAACTGATCCAGCCATAGCACTGTAATTTCTTACCTCTCGCAAGGATTAGTGAATTGCCCTCCACAGTGCTGAGAACTCTATTATATAGCGCTAGGTAACGGATCATTGTTTTGTTGTGTCTCATTTCATATCGTATTATCTGTATGTACTCCGACATTCCCATACGAAAATACTGCTGGAGCCACTCATAGAAATGACAGGCCCTAGGGCGACCGTACAGATAAGGATGTAACAGGAGTGGTCACACCCATTTTGTGAGACCTATTGATGAATAAATATGCCACACCATGTTTAAATGGTGCTTTCTGTAAGTGTGTGTGCGTGTGTGTGTGTGTATGTGTGCATGCACTGGTCTATGTAAATGCGTGCGTTCACATGAATAAATGGATTTTTTAAATATGGTTTTGTTACCAGCAAACATGAAGAGTCGTTGGTTTGTGTGTGTGTGTGCATTTGTGTGTGTGTGTGTGTGTGTGTGTGTGTGTATGTGTGTGTGTGCATCATTTTTATGTTTGTATATGCATGTGTGTTATTGGGTTTTTCCATATGCGTGTTTGTGTTCATGCATCTGCATGTATACCTTTATGCTTTATTTTTCCAGAAGGTTCCGCTGAAGAACAAAACCCCTTTTGCTAGGGGGCCCCGGAACATGAATGCTTGTATGAGTCTGTGAGACTATGCGTTTGTGACCGTGCCTCCGCAGGTGAAGGAGCTGTACCAGCGGGTGCTGGGGAAGGTCGGAGGACTGCGCCTCGGCCAGTGGGCCGCGGGCGGGGTCAAGAGCGAGGGGTACGAGGAGCTGCGCAGGGAGGTGGAGAAGGAGCAGGCTCGGCGGAGGGCTCTGGCTGCGCAGCTGGGGCAGCTGCTGGACAGCCAGCTGCAGATGCTGCGGGCGGAGCTCCGGTCTCAGAAGGAGGTGCACAGGGGCTACGGAGCGCGCCTGAGGGAGGCC
The DNA here is from genome assembly GCF_018555375.3 of Anguilla rostrata. NCBI lineage: Eukaryota > Metazoa > Chordata > Actinopteri > Anguilliformes > Anguillidae > Anguilla > Anguilla rostrata. The sequence continues at coordinate 13,738,258 of NC_057944.1, forward strand.
CTGCGCCTCCTGGAGCAGATCTCGGGAGGAGCCTCGTCTCTACAAGGCCAGCTCTGGGACGGGCACCACCGGCAGTACGCCTCCTAGCCCCGCCTGTTGCGCTATCTGTCCGCTAGCCTGGCTATTTCAGACCCTCCCGTTCTCCGTATCTGCGTATTGATCTGGTTCAGTTAGCCTGTCTGGGTCACTGCCTATCTGATGTTCTAAAATGTGAGCCTCTACACAGGCCGAAGTGGCTATCAGGACTTGAGGGTTCCTGGAAGTGAACGGCAGGGTTATGGAACAGGTCTTTCCAGGAATCTACATCCTGAAGACCCTCAAGCATTTTGAGCCAATCAGAGATTGCAGTGGACCCTGGGGTACCAATTGTATACACAGTGTGGGTGGGCGTGTCCGGTGACTTATAATTGGGTATATATAAAGGGTGCCAGTCCAACGTCCACACTGAGGAGTAAGCAAAAGCTTACTTTGTTTTGAGGAGGAAAATTAACGTTTAGTCTGAGGATAAGGGAGAGGGGCTGGAGATGACTATGTGCATCGGTGTGGGGTAAAGGCCTTGTCTGCTGTGCTGTTGGGTAAATGCTCTGTCTGCTGTGCTGTTGGGTAAGTGCACTGCGTGCTGTGTGCTGCAGTGTGCTTCAGAGGGTGTCCGTCTTGGCAGACGAGATGACGGACCTCGTGTCCAGGGAGTGCCAGAGACAGGGGGCATGGGCCGTGCTCGGAGAGGGCACGGGTGCCAAGCTGCTGTGCCCGAAAAGAGGGGTGGTTCTGAGCAGAACAGAGATCTTTGGTGAGTCCGTACCTACTTGATATACATTTCCTTCAAGTATAGTGCAGTTAAATTTCTCTTTGGCATAAAACTATAGCTTCATCTAGTGGCGGAATTGTATTACTACTGCAAATGTGTTCCAAGTATTGCGAAATCAGATTCTCTTTGCCAGGATTACATCACAACCGTCTAGCTGATTCTCTTAACCAGTGACTAGCATAACGGAGTGTGTGCATTCATTATACTTTTAAGAGCAACCATAATCATGGAACACCCGGGGCCTGTGCTTGTTAAAGATCTTATGCCGCCAGAGATTGGATGTTTGTACATTACGTGATCGCTTATTTAAAAAAAAAAAATTGTACTTCTTATTTTCAGTCAGAACTATTTCCTATGGCAAACGTAAGGCCTCTGGATTTATGGAAAGTACCAGCTGTCAGGGTTTAGATGAGTTAGGACCCAAGTGCAGAGTAAAAACAGACGCCAAAAGGTAAATTCAAATGAAGACTTTACTTTCAAAACAAAACAGAGAACAAATAGAAGGCCACGAGGGGCAATTCCAAAAGAAAACTCAAAAACCAGAAAACACGTAATGGAACTCAAAACACTAGAAAACTCAGACCAGAAACTCCAAAACATGGGTAGCAGACACGGGGGACAGAAACAGTAGGATCCAGTACCCAAGTCTTCTTCGGTTTTAATAGCAAACTAAAATTAGTGCATTACCGCCACCTACTGTATGCATTGCTATCTGGTTTGGTTCTCTCAAAAAATAAATAAAACAGCCCAACCCTCCCATAATTGACTCGCGATTCTTTACTATATCCCTGGCGTCTGACTCCCTCCAAACCCTTTTGCCAAAATTCCCTGCATTTCGTCCCCCTTCACATCCGTTATTCCCAAAATCTCTTTCGCTGCGTCCCCCACCATCTTGATCCTCTCTGATTTTGTTTCTATTTCACGAGCACAATTGATCACCATCGCTATAAATGCCAAGAACCTTCTTCTATCCATATACGTCATTTCCCTTTTTCAGTTCTATCCTGTTCCTTCCTCACAGCTCCCGTTTCTGCCCTCACTCTCTTTGTTGCTTCTGCATACCTTATTTTGTTCTGCACTCGTGTTCTTTCCATCTCTTCCTTCTTTCACACTGCTTTGCCCCCACTTCATGATTTCCCCCAGTGAAAACATATTGCCTGGTCTTTAGACATCGTACAGTCCTCATCCAAACACCCATCTTTCCCACACCTTCTACACCTGTGATCCCTTTTCCTACAAACTGCTGCCACGTGTCCATAGTCCTGACACCAATGACACCTCAGTGGAACACTCATGTGCCCTCACCCTGTAACTAAAGTAATCTAAATAAATCCTCTCCGGTAGTTCTCCCTCAAATTCTAGCAGTACTTTTTTGTTCATTCCCCTCCCTATAACTTTTAATTTGCCTTGCCCCGAAAACTCCCCCCACCTCCAAGAAGCAATCAGCATCTACTGACACCAGGACCCCACTAATCACCCCTTTCCATAGCGCTCTTTCCCTCATTAAAAAACAGACAACTTTTGTTGAACCAAATCTTTTAATTTTAAGCGCTTTATCCCTCAATCTTTTTGACTGACACTCCATGATTATAATTCCCCCCCTGGTTACCCTCACTGCTCTGGCTTCCCCAGTCTCCTTCTTCACTAAATTCCCCTATTTCATGGACATCATTAAAAACGCCATTTGCTTCCCATCCAGACCCGGGCTTCGCATCTACCCTCATTGCTACTACGCATTTCTCATCCTTATTTTCATTTTCAATTCCTTTTCTTATTTCCTCCTTCTACCACTTCGCACTCCATTTCGTCCCTCCAACAAAGAGCGACCGAGTCTCGTTATCGACTCACTAACTTTGCAGTGAGTATCAAAAAGTAGATTCGAAAGCGCACCGACAGACCGAGTTACCAGTTCAAACGCTTGTGAAAACCCTGCTCTCAATGTCCATTATCCAGTATCTGAGGCAAACAAAGCGCTTAAATACACAGGGGGCTGACAAGACACAGGAGAACACAATGCACAATCAACAGAATAATGAGACAGATGACGAGACACAGGTGAGAACAATGATTGAATAAATGAACACAATAAAACAATCAAACACAGGAGAAAGCAATCAGACCAATCTGAGGGGTGCGAGACAGGACAAAAACTATGGGGAGGCGGGAACAGAGGAGGCACAACTGTGGCACCAGCACAATGTAAAAATAGATATTTATTTTTAAATTTTAATAAATGCCACAAAATGAATCACTTCATATTTACAATGTCTGGAAACCTCAGTACAAGCTGCTTGTACTTTACTTTTAAAAATTTAAACCATGAACCCATAAATGCCCCAATACCAGCCACTGTATAACCAACAGACCACAGTAAACGTCTGTATTTAAAATAACCTTCACATTACACAAAACTGTCAAAATCACCTAAAACCAAAATAATATCATCTAAAACTATTACATAACTAATAATAATAATAATAATAATAATAACGCAAAGCTCCAGAAAGTGAACTATCACTTTAACGTGAGAAGCGTGACACGCTGAGATGCCCAGTGTCGCCCCTCTGTGCCAGCAGCCCCGGACAGGACGGTCCGTGCTGGCGACGCCGTCCGTGTGGACCCCTGCACCGGCCTGCTCCTGCCCAGTCCGGGCGCCCGCATGCGCCTGGCGAGCGGGCACAGCATGCCCGTGCCGCCGGACTTCTTCCTCCACCCCCAGACGGGCAGGCTGCTGCCGGTGGCGGGGAACGTGGGCTACGACCCCGCCAGCTCCACCCTGGTCCTCACGGCGGATTGTGGCGGAGGTGAGCTACAGGACACAGCGCTAATATCGCGGCGCAGCTTGACACAGGAAGAACACAGCTGTAGCCGCCAGCTCCGTTAGAGTCAGATTTATGCGATGTTAGGATTAAAATTATTCCTGATCGTTTGTGACGTGCCTAATGGAAAACAATACTGTGCAATTCTGAATGTTAATCCACTTTAGAAAAATGTCAGGTTTACTTTTTCCACTAGGTTTGCATACAGTACAAAAGGTCAATTCAATCAACTGAAACATAAATCGTACCTGATGCTTTGCACTGAAAAACTTCATGTCAATATAAGCCTCACATAGTGCAACACATGGGCTCATGTTCATGTAAAACAACACTTTTTGAGAAAACCGTTTTAATAAATGTGGGTGGGATTTTAACACAAAGACAAGCTGGTAATTACTGATGTTCCTACATACTGCTCCCCATTTAAAAACTAGACTATTTGAAAAGCAAAGAGGTAGTTCAGGCAAGGAAGTATGCAATTTATATTGATCATAATGTGATTTATTTGATTGCACAAATTCAAAACCATAATGCAAAATGCATTGGAAAAGTAGGCTGTAGCTGAATGCATAGATACTTTGATGCATGTTTTAACAGAGAAAAAGAAAAGTTTGAAATACAGAGTTCTGAAAGTTCAATTTAAAAACGAATTAATAAATGATAACAGTTGAAAGATGAAATCAGTAATTCACTCATTTCAATCAGGGTCAGCTACTTCCTCACTTTTTAACACTTCCTTCTGTAATTTCTCATGTCTCAAATATGGATTACAAGAAAGGGTAGGATTGAATAAATATACTTCAGATACAGTGGAATTTTTCAGTCATTTTACCAAAAGTGAACCAGATGTGATCATAACTGAGCAGCTGCAAATGCAGGCAGTAATTCTTCAGCTTGCGTTCCCCCACCAGGGGAGGCGGGTAAATGGGACTCCCCCCTCCTGCCCTTCGTCCCGTACCCCTCGCCCCACCGCACGGGCCCTCCCGCGACCCCGCGGCTCCGGGGCCTACGGCAGGGCCAGAGGATGGCGCTGGGGGGGCCCATGTGCGACCCCGACACGGGCGTGGCGGTGCCCATCCTGGCCGTGACGATCCAGCCGCAGACCGGGCTGGTTTACCCGCTGGGGGGCTTGTACCAGTGCCCCTTCACCCGCCTGCCCCAGCCCATCCAGATCGGCTCGCCTTTCCTGGACCCCCACACCGGCAACCTGGTGCTCACCACGGGGGTCGGCCTCGACCCCAGCACGGGTAGGTGGAGCTCACGCTAGCAAGACTCTTTCAGACAGTTCTCGGGTCCTTTTCAGGTGGAATTTGGGGAGTTCTCATTGAGTCTCGAGGCTAACCTTTTGCGGTTGCGTTTGTCAACAGGGAAGGTTGTCCCTGTGGGGGGGCTCCTGCTGGCTGAGTCCTTCCTGGAGCCCCTGAGCGGGCGGCTGGCTCGTGTCGGGGGGGCCACCCTGAGGGGGGGGAAGCTGGTGCCTCATGCCGGGGGGTTCCAGGCCCTGCTGGACGCCCAGACCCTGGGGGCGCGCGTGAGGACAGCCCAGCTGCTGCGAGGGTGTGGGGAGGGCGTGGCAGCGGAGCCAGACGCGGTCCGGGCAGCGGCCGCGGAGGTGGAGCACGCCTGGAGGAGCAGCCAGCACTGCCTCCTGCAGCTGATTGGCCGACTGGAGACCCTGCTGGAGTGGGTTTGGGGCATCGCCGAGGATGGAGGAGCCCAAGGTGTGTGAGTCTCCCCAGGCATGGCCCCCAACCCGGGGCCTTTATCATGGAAACTTGGCGCTAATGACTGAGACAAGTGTTTTAAGGGAGCCAGTAACTCAGTTTGAAAAGAGCCAGTGACTCAGTTTGAAAAGAGCCAGTGACTCCGTTTGAAAAGAGCCAGTGACTCCGTTTGAAAAGAGCCAGTGACTCAGTTTGAAAAGAGCCAGTGACTCAGTTTGAAAAGAGCCAGTGACTCAGTTTGAAAAGAGCCAGTGACTCAGTTTGAAAAGAGCCAGGGACTCAGTTTAAAAAGAGTCATTGTGTTTGCCATTGAGACTGAACCTTAGACTTTTTGTAAAAGAGTTATTGATGCCTCATCATACTTGTCCCTATAATCGAGTTCCTCACACTACGATCACCACTCAATACACATATAGTAGCCTGCACAGAGCCTGCATGGATCAGTGATCTTCATAAAAGAAAAAAAGGCTATCTTGTATTCTTTTTTTTTTTCATTCCTCATATCTCTGGCTTGTTTTCTTGTTATATAAACCCAAATTTCCCGTTTCAGTAATGCCTTGCCTTCTCGGTCTCTTCATCCCTGCAATACCCAGATGATTAGCACAGACATCTTTTTTTTCAGTCAGCTTTACTGTTTGCCCAAGGTCTTCCGTGATTTTTAGGGGCAATGTATAGCTCCATGGTTTTTGCATTAACAATAGAGCTGTAAAGGCATGTGGAAATAAGCCACTTGTTGAGAACGAGCTACAGTTTGTGCCATAGTAACCTTGTCTTCACAGAGCACACAGTGCATGTGATCATTTGCGTACACTACATAACACGCATTCGGGTCATTTAATGTGTTGGTTTCTGTTTGGTGCTGGATGGTGACAGGGCATGGCTTGCATTTTAGGACAAATCCAGTTCCCTGGTTCCGAGCTCTCCCTGCCCGCCCTGCCAGGGCTGGAGTACCCGGACCCGGGCGGGTCGGGCCTGAAGGTACCCATGCTGGGGGCAGAGCAGGATTTGGCGACAGGACGTCCCATACCGCTTGCTGGGACCATGGAGGATGCAGACGGCAAGGGTAGGACAGGACGATGGCCTGTATGGACACGCTGTGTTTCATTACACTGTGCTTTCTGTACGTTACAATCACACGCGTTATATAATCTGTTACAAATTTGGCCTTTTCTTCCCTATAACCCCAAGAGAGTTCGGTTTTATGTAATTCTAGTTTCAGAAGTCCCTTCATCTGATGAAGAGAATATGCTGAAAAAAGTGAATTGCTTACCTCATTAACATGAAAATTGAATGTGCAGCTTTGAGAATGTAGTTGCTGTAATTCTACACACCTCTATTTCAATCCGTAGACTCAAATAAGTGCAGTCCTCTATTAGAGTGTTACATTGTATGAATAGTTCAGCTGTTATAAAGCAGTGTCCCATTGCCTATTGGGTTCCTTCTCACTGTGATACCACGTCCTCCTCTGTAGGGCTGGTTCCAATCCGCATCGGGGCACGCACAGTGGACCCAATCACAGGCTCCGTGGGAGCAGTGGTGGGGGCCCGCCTGGACGTCTTCAGGCAGACCGTGGTCCCAGTTACCGTGTCCTACAGTCTGACTGCCCGAGAGAACGTGGACAGGGCACAGGTGACCAGCAGGGGTCGCTAAGGGCTTTTACTCCGCTACACAAACCCCGCTCGATTTGGCCAGCAGTCTTTGATTTCAAACACAAGTACTGTAAACATCGGCACTTCTCTCTTTCTGCCTCCCGGAATGAGTCTGTGTTCTGCACATAAGTTACGGCTTAAAACCCTCCGACTTTAACAATAAGCAGACAGCAGCAATCACTGCAAAACAAAGCCACAGAGACCAACGGAAAATCAACCATAAGGGAACAGAAATGCAGAACTGGAGTAACAGTTAAAGGAAATGGAAAATTCCCCTGTAATGGGAAGGTGAATCTGAATTATTCCCAGCCTGCCTACAAACAGCTAAAACACAAACTAAGACAAACTCGAAATCAGAGAAAATTCGGTCAAGTGTTGTTCAACAAAAGAAACACAAATTCAGAGAACATCATCCATCCATGATGAGACTTGTCACTCAATATCCACTCAATAAACATTTTCAGCAAATAGTCCTCCTAGTGAAATGTGACCCAGACACATTCATAAGCTGAGAGGTCAAAGATTAGATCATTTTTCAGCTGGACAAAAATATTTTGATAGTTCTGTAATATGTATGGCTCGGTTCCAGTGCAGCTGTGCATGCAGTTCAATACGTCATGACTGACACAATCAAGCTCCTGATGCTGTTTTACTGAAGTCTCCTCCGACTTGTAAGCAACACATTTCCTGAAGTGGGTTAAATGAAATCTTTTGTTAGAAAAAAACAAAAAAATAAACTAACAACAAAAATTGATATCTGTTATATGCAAAGCATGCTTTGGGGGAACAGATGCGTCCTGATGGTAGTGAGATTCTGAGGCAGTTCAACATCTGGACTGCCGGCACAGAGAATATAGCACTCCAGATGTAACACTGCATTCCTGGTACCAGTCAAATCTCACATTACATCTCTAAGACTCAGCAGGAAAAAAAAACTGCAGGACATACAGATACTGTAAATGGACCTGTGTCTGTTTCCTTGTCCAGAACATTGTGTGACTTAGAGCTGCAATGCCATTTTAGTTGTAACTGCCATATCAACCGTTAACCATCTCCACTGTTGTGTTTGTGTTTTTGGTTTGGTTTGGTTTGGTATGTATAGATTAGTTGTATACGTGTGTGTATAAAAAAATCAACAAAAATGTCGATCACAAAAAACCGTCTCCAGGCGGAGGCGCTTCAGAAGGAGTGGTGTGCGAGGAGGGCGTACTGGAGCCAGCAGAGGCAGAAGGAGGAGGACCTGCTGACGGACGTGGACGGATCAGCGCAGCGCTGCCTCCGCGCGGCCGCCCGGAGCGGCGCCGAGCTGGTGAGCGCGCGGACGTAGCGGCCCCGTAACCGACGGCGGCGGCGGGGTAGAGCGGACCGAGGACTGGCCTCCTGTCGTTGCAGGACGAGTGGGCGGACCGGGAGAGGCAGCTGCGCGGGGCCGTGGCGGAGCTGCACGAGGGGGCGCAGGCCGAGGCCCAGAGGAGAGCCGCGCGGAGGGAGGACCTCGCGCTCATCCTCCCGCCCCACGTCCTGCTCCTCCTGACCCGAGGTGCGGCCTTAGCGACGGCCCTTAGCAACCAGTCGCGCGTGGAGTCTATGCCCGTATTTAGGCTTAAACGCAGTCCAAAGGCGCTCTTACCCGGCGTGCGCGTGTGTCCGTGCGTTTTCTCACAGACGACGACCTGGAGTGGGAGCAGCACTGCTGGTGGCGGGCGGAGCTGGGGGCGGGGCTGGACAGAGTTGGGGCGGGCGTGGACAGACTGCAGCAGGAGCGGGACAGATGGACGGCGTGGGGGAAGGAGGGGGTCGGCGTGGGAGCCTGTGCGGTCAGTGCTGCGGTGGTCCGCGCTGCTGTCAGTGCTGCGGTCACCGGTTTGTGTGCATTTCCCTCTCCGTGACAGCTCCGTGTGTTTGTGTGCATTTCCCTCTCTGTGACAGCTCCGTGTGTTTGTGTGCGTGTCTGTGTGCAGGCCATGACGGACAGACTCACAGAGCTCTGGGACGAGCTGAACTCCCGCCAGGCGGAGCTGGAAGCAGCTTTCACTGCCCAACTGTGCCTCCGTGAGCACTGCCAACTCCGTGCAGACACAGCACAGGTAAAGGACAGCACAGGCCCCGCATAGGTAACACCTAGTTGAAGAAATGCAAACAGCTTAAGTTTTAAGCATCACAGGACAGTTAACACATAGAAAAGGCACGAATATTGCACAGCAAGCAAATGTAACATTTCAGTCAGCACCAGAAGTGGTTATTCTTACACAGACAACCCACAACAGAGAACTGATTGAACAGATAACAAAAAGCCACACATAACAAAAGCAGTGCCAAGCGTAGATTACATGCTGCACAGGAATCACAATGCTTGTTCCCACTCTGCCGTGCACTTTGGGCAATGCTTTGATATGTGACGATGACAGCCTTGCTATGACATCAGAACCTTCTGTTTGGACAGGCGGTTCTTTTAGGGTCCTTCTGGTATAAAGACTTTGGGCTGCCAGGAATCTGGGGCTGCAGAAACCCTGAAAAATCCCTGGGTGTGACCCAGCACAGAGTCCTGCCCGTGCTAAAGAGACTCATCCAACTACTGGAGGAGAACAAACAAACAGGCATATCCTCGAGCATCCACTGCTGGCCCAGTTCAGGTACCGTCATTCACCTGAGTGCTCTCTTGTGCCCCCTGCTGGTCCAATTTTCCTAAAACTATTTTTCACTGCTCTCCCATTGATATGAGGCTGTCTTTAACCCACACACTCCATAATTAGTAACACTTAATTGAGTAAGATCATAATGATCTGGGCAATTTGTGGTGCTACGGGATTCAACAATCAAAGAAGTACCTCAATATGCCAAAAACAAAGCCAAGTGCTCACAAAACCTCAAATGTAATGAAAACATACATTTTACATAACTAAGAACACAAAAGAAAATACATATGAATAAACTGAGACATTAGGCTTTTGAACTGGACAGGGCAATGGGCAGGGTAGAGTAAGGCCTGTACAAGACTACTAGTCTCAGTTTAAATACTGTAATTATTCTGCCTCCCTCTACAAAAACAAAAAACAGGATTCCTACTCACAGGATTCCTACTCAGACCAAAAGCCTGACAAAGAGCTGTGGAAATATGTGGTTCAAAGCTGAGCCAGAAATTTGTGGAGCAAATTGGGTGGGTGGAGTTGTTTTATCACATGAAACACAGGTACCTAGTTGATCTTCATCAACCCATTAACAGGCTCCCTCTGCAGCTCCACCAATAGGCAGAAACAGACATCATCCAAATTGGGGGGAGGGGGTAGGGGGGGGTGAAACAGGAACATAACGCTGCATTGTTGGAAAGCAACCCATGTCCCACATGTGGTCATGAGTCAAGCCTCAGTGTAAAACCTCTGCCTTCAGGCACATCGGCGAAACCGCCATTCGGTCCAGAGGCGGACTCCCAAGCGTGGACCACATCCGTACCGGCAGTCAAAGGTGCTAACCCTGAAGTGCTCTCAGTCACTCTCCCGCTACTGCTGAAGATGGCTGCCCATCCTGAAAGAAGAGGGATCTTTGTCTGTGTCATTGCTCTTCAGGAACCTCAGCCCAGTCCGTGAAGGACCCAGCGGGAGGGGTCCAGCCTCGGGGCCCGGGGGGGTCCAGAAGGCCCTCGGCCCCCCAGGCCAGCCCACCGCGCACCCAGAGAGCCGCCGCCGCCGCTCCCCCCCACGTCCACGCGAAAGGTCAGCCCGACACAGGCCGCCGTAGAGAATGACAGGGCGCCCGCTATCGCTACGAATCTCTGACGTCTGCGGCTCGCGTCGCCCCCTCCAGCTCTCACGAGCCGCCATTTCCCGACTGTTCACAGACGCCCAGCTGCGGAGGGATCTGACCGAATACGTCTGCGTGCCGATTCTGACAGGTCAGGACGTTCTGCACACTCAGCAGGCCCCTCTCTCCCCCCACCAAAAGAGGAAAGTGAAAGATTCTTTTCCCTCCAGCAGGTTATCACAAAATACAAATGTGCAAAGCGAGTACTGGTTCAGTGTGCTGCAGTACACTGATGCCCCATGAATGATGCCCTGTAAAATCCTTTGATGCCCTATGATGCCCAGTAATGCCCAGTCCATGTGCAGTGATAATGTTCTCTAAGATGATCTGTATTAATTAATTAATGTAATGTAATGTATTACTTTGTCTGTCTATCTGTAATGTCCTGTAATACACTTACATTCTCTGTCATGGCGACTCGCAGTGCCCTGTGTCTCTGTACAGAGGAGGAGTGCACAGGCTGCTGTGTGATGCTCTGTGATGGTGCCTCACAGTGCCCTGTGTCTCTGTACAGAGGAGGAGTGCACAGGCTGCTGTGTGATGCTCTGTGATGGTGCCTCACAGTGCCCTGTGTCTCTGTACAGAGGAGGAGTGCACAGGCTGCTGTGTGATGCTCTGTGATGGTGATTCACAGTGCCCTGTGTCTCTGTACAGAGGAGGAGTGCACAGGCTGCTGTGTGATGCTCTGTGATGGTGCCTCACAGTGCCCTGTGTCTCTGTACAGAGGAGGAGTGCACAGGCTGCTGTGTGATGCTCTGTGATGGTGACTCACAGTGCCCTGTGTCTCTGTACAGAGGAGGAGTGGGACAGGTTGCTGTGTGATGCTCTGTGATGGTGCCTCACAGTGCCCTGTGTCTCTGTACAGAGGAGGAGTGCACAGGCTGCTGTGTGATGCTCTGTGATGGTGCCTCACAGTGCCCTGTGTCTCTGTACAGAGGAGGAGTGCACAGGCTGCTGTGTGATGCTCTGTGATGGTGACTCACAGTGCCCTGTGTCTCTGTACAGAGGAGGAGTGCACAGGCTGCTGTGTGATGCTCTGTGATGGTGACTCACAGTGCCCTGTGTCTCTGTACAGAGGAGGAGTGCACAGGCTGCTGTGTGATGCCCTGTGATGGTGACTCTGTACAGAGGAGGAGTGCACAGGCTGCTGTGTGATGCCCTGTGATGGTGACTCACAGTGCCCTGTGTCTCTGTACAGAGGAGGAGTGCACAGGCTGCTGTGTGATGCTCTGTGATGGTGACTCACAGTGCCCTGTGTCTCTGTACAGAGGAGAGTGCACAGGCTGCTGTGTGATGCCCTTGTGATGGCCTCACAGTGCCCTGTGTCTCTATACAGAGGAGGAGTCACGGCTGGGGTAGAGCTCTGTGATGGCCTCACAGTGCCCCTGTGTCCTCTGTACAGAGGAGAGTGCACAGGCTGCGTGGTGATGCCCCTGTGATGGTGATTCACAGTGCCCTGTGTCTCTTACAGAGGAGAGTGCACAGGCTGCTGTGTGATGCTCTGTGATGGTGCCTCACAGTGCCCTGTGTCTCTGTACAGAGGAGGAGTGCACAGGTGCTGTGTGATGCTCTGTGATGGTGAATCACAGTGCCCTGTGCTCTGTACAGAGGAGGAGTGCACAGGCTGCTGTTGATGCTCTTGATGGTGAATCACAGTGCCCTGTGTCTCTGTACAGAGGATGAGTGCACAGGTGCTGTGTGATGCTCTGTGATTGGTGACTCACAGTGCCCTGTGTCTCTGTAAGAGGAGGATGCACAGGCTGCTGTTTGTTGGATGCTCTGTATGGTGACTCACAGTGCCCTGTGTCTCTGTACAGAGGAGGAGTGCACAGGCTGCTGTGTGATGCTCTGTGATGGTGCCTCACAGTGCCCTGTGTCTCTGTACAGAGGAGGAGTGCACAGGCTGCTGTGTGATGCTCTGTGATGGTGATTCACAGTGCCCTGTGTCTCTGTACAGACGAGGAGTGCACAGGCTGCTGTGTGATGCTCTGTGATGGTGACTCACAGTGCCCTGTGTCTCTGTACAGAGGAGGAGTGCACAGGCTGCTGTGTGATGCTCTGTGATGGTGACTCACAGTGCCCTGTGTCTCTGTACAGAGGAGGAGTGCACAGGCTGCTGTGTGATGCTCTGTGATGGTGACTCACAGTGCCCTGTGTCTCTGTACAGAGGAGGAGTGCACAGGCTGCTGTGTGATGCTCTGTGATGGTGACTCACAGTGCCCTGTGTCACTGTACAGAGGAGGAGTGCACAGGCTGCTGTGTGATGCTCTGTGATGGTGACTCACAGTGCCCTGTGTCTCTGTACAGAGGAGGAGTGGGACAGGCTGCTCGAGCTCTCGCCGCTCTTCCAGCTCCTCAGACGGGTGGAGCAGCAGCTGAGGGGCGGAGCCAAAGAAGCAGGGCTACTCAGGGGAGGGGCCCATGGTGCGTCACTCAAAAAGCTGCATACACTCAATGAGCTCCATGACATTTGGGACTGAGGTCCAACAATTGCTCTGTACTCCACAGTTTTAGATGTGTAATCAATGTTACACAGATGAGGTGGGGTGCTTTCGGCCTTTCTTGTCGCCTCCAAACCTTGCTCCTGCTCCTACTCTGGTGAATTTTGGTCTCATTTATCCACAAGACCTTTTCCCAGGTGCTTCCGAGCAAACGGTAACCTGGTCATCCTCTTTTTGTCCATTCTCCGGACATCTAACCTAACCTTAACGTAACCTTTTTGAATGTCTTTAGTTGCGTTTCAGTTGCAACATAGGTTTAAACTAACGGAAATTTACAGACCTCTGTTTATGTTAACGTGGCAGTTGAAGTGTCAATCTCGAGAGGCATCTTTGGTGGTTGGTATTAATAATTTGATTTTAGTGCCGTGTAGAGTTTGTGGCTAGCTCTAGTGATCCACCAAATGTGGGTAAGTGTTGCCTTAATAAATAAAACGTGCAGTTTATGCCTTTTCCCATCATTGCTTCTCCGCTATATGACAGACTTCACCGCAACATAAGATTATAATAAATTAATATTCAGCTGCCTTACCCACTTCCGTTTTTTCAGTTGAAATGGCCAAAATTTATTTCACATGGAAAACTTGTTTTTGGTTATGTAAACTGCCCTAAGGCTGCTTTTTTTGTTTTTTTTTTAAATTTATTTTTAGACTCACGGCGAAATCCATGTGCGCGTGCCCAGTGGCGCTGAAATGATGATACAGTTTCTCTTTGACAGGCAGGGGGCAACCTTTCCTGGACCTGCTGGACGCGCAGCTGGAGTGTGAGGGGGAGCTCATTCCTCTTGACTTGAGAACATTGAGTCCTAGGGAGTTTTTGGTGTATCAGCACGGGCTGTTCCTCCTCCAGGCACTCCACACCCATTCTCAGGTATACCTCTCTCTCCATCCTCTGTTTTTTATACACAAAACAGGAAAGACAGGGCCAATAAATGTAAAAAGTCTAGGCTGCAGACAGAGTTTGCCTGACTGGATTTTTCTGCCTCACAGATGCCCAATGTTACCCTCCGAGTTGCCACCAGCCTTCCCACAAATAACTACCACCACAATGCCTTCCGAAACTCCTTCCTTTACCAGGTGCTGTTCTATGGTCATTTTTCATGCGAGTGCTTATAATAGTGTGTGTTTATGTGCGCACGTGTATGTCCAGGTGTGTGTGCGTGTGTGTGTAACACGGCGTTTGCAGGAGGCAGAACAGACGCTGTTTGTGAGGCGGCAGCGGCTGCGGTCTGCGGGGGGGTTCTCCCTGCTGCTGCTGCACTGCATGTCTCATATTGCATCTGGAGACATGAGCCTCGACGCTAGCCCCGCCTTCCAGAGGACGTTCCATACGGTACACACACACGCACCCGTGCACACACACACACACATAGTCACCCATCAAAAATAGACACCACAAACACCAAAAAAAAAAAAAGATGGCACCGGAATCTAGAGCACTGCTATGTGTGTGTGTCACGTGCCCAGGTACTGGAAGTGTGCCTCAGTGAGCTGTTCCTGACCAGACTGGGCACTCCGCCAACTGTGAGGGAGAAGCCCGCAGAGGAGGATGTGGGTGGGGGCGTTTTCAATGACCTTCATTCCCAGCCAGCCATCGACCTTTTGATAAAGCGGATGCAGAGACCAGCCAGCATGCTTCTTTCTGAAGATGTAAGTTGTCTTCTTAAATCCCCCCCAACGTGACTTTCAGGTATTACACCTCCTTCAGTGCGATGACCTAATCTAGACTGATTAGAGGGCCATTTAGGTGCACTACGCCGCATATGCCTGTTTCAACAACAGTGTGCCACTGCCACCTTCGAGCAAAGCTGGGGTGAAGTTGTGTCTTTAGGAGACGGGGGGGTGCTTGTGAAGCGCGCCGGCTGTTTGCGCGCTGGCTCGGCCGCTCTGGCGGTCGTGCCGAGCCTGCGGTATCGCGGTGGCGATGACCGCCAGTGTTTGCGCTCCAGCTGCTGCAGGAGCATCTGGCCAAGTGGAGGGAGGAGTCTGCCTTCCGGCGGGCGGAGAGCCTGATACGGCAACAGAGCTTGGAGGAGAAGGACAGAGGAGGGGGCTGCAGCCCTGCCCAGCCCCAGCGCTCGGTGAGTGCCCCCACCTGGTTGAAAAGAGAACTGCGAACAAGTGTCCCTGTCAAATGCTACATGTAGCATCTCACAGAACATGTTCACAAAGCCTCCGTATACACTGCACACCACGTACAGAAATGTAACATATATTTAAAAATTATTTATTCTGACAGCCATTAGGTACATGTTCATAATTAATGATGACAAGAGACTTTCTCTGAGTGCACTTTTCCATCAGCCACATCGTGAATCAAATTAACTTGACATATTGATTTGGGTGTGTCAGCATACATAATACATACGAAAGCTTTACCATGATGCAGTGTTGCGTTTAGTACATGGTAGATTTGAATGATAAGAAAGACAAAAAGACAGTGAAAAAGCATCATTAAAGTACACATTCATAATTTTCTTATATTATTCGGCACATTTCTGCAAAATAAGAAGAAGAAGAAGAAGAAGAATAAGAAGAAGGCTTTATTTGTCGCATGCTTATACATGTACATACAGTGAAATGCGTCCTCTGCATTTAACCCGTCCTAGTTACTTAGGAGCAGTGGGCAGCCACAGTGCATCGCCCGGGAACCAACTCCAGTTCTGAGGCCAGTACCTCGGTCAAGGGCAAAGCCCGGTTTAATAAGGCTTGCTCTCAAAACAGTCAACACAGTGCAAAATAAAAGAGTACATTTTCACTGTTTTCACATAAATGACAATACCACGTACAGCTTTGCAAAATGTTACAAATAAAAACTCAGCATATAACTTGAACTTCATGGGAATTTGCTATAATGTCATGATGTTAAACATAGCGTGTTCAATCCCCCCCACCCCCCCCCCCCCGGCGCCCCGCCCCCCTTCTTCCAAGAAGGGGGCGAGGTGGGAGCTGGGCGTTGGTCCTTTTCCTTTGTTCGCTGCCCATTTGCTTTTGAGGTCTGCTCATTTTTAAACAATTTTAAAATGCATTTCATACATTTACTGCCATGTACTGCAACTGCAACAAAGCACGTGCGTTAATGAGTTTGCAAGCGTATGATTCCTAGTAAGATTTCACTACCAAAAAGTGGCAATCAAAAAAAGTGAGGCAATACATTTGGACGGATGCGAAAATATTTCAACACTAATTTATTACACAACATGACAGGCGGCGAAGCCGAGTGATATGCAAAGCAAAAGCAGCGCGCGGGTTTTTTAACCATTTTGGACCCAGAGCCCGTTACATCCATCCCACCTTAAAATGTGTACTTTGTTTTTAGAGTAGCCTACATGGGTGCGAGGTTATTTAGTTTTCAAGATGCATATAAAAGTCGTTTTAGAACATTTGAATGGGGGGTGTTACTTTGAGTTAAAAAGGTAGCATGACTTTCTTCCAGCTTCGTCGGTTTAGACCGTTTGCAGTACAATAATAACAATGATAGCAATAATTCCAAGCACAAGTCCAACGATATTCAGAATCTTGGCGGTCCGCGATGCTTCCTGCGCCTTGGCCGTATCTCCAACGCTATTTGCACCGCTCACCTTCAATACACAAAGGTTATAGTCATGACATTAAATAAATAAAGAAATTTTGATATTACATTTTGTTTTTGCAAAAAAAAACAACAACATTTGTTTGCACTTTTCTCGTTTATTTTGTTATTAGTTAATCTAAAACTTACCCTGCTTGAACAAATAATCGCAGCAATTCCGAGGGGAAGGCAACAGCAAAGTGTGTTGAAGATAGACCAGGCCAAATACGTTGGCGCTTGTGAGCCTGCATGAGTCCCGTCCATGGTCCCGGTGCTTAACTTGGCTTCTTGAGTTGAGACGCAGACCCAAAGACTTGTTTCCGCAGCATAGGGTCGCCTGGATTATAAAGACAAGGGTAAAGGGGTGGAGAAAGAGGAGGTACTTCATTATTATTCACACACTTAATAAACATATGCGTATTGTAATAATAATAATAATAATAATAATAATAATAATAATAATAATAATAATAATAAAAGCCGCCGAAGGTAGGCATCGGCTGAAATAATTAAATCGTTTAATATGCTAAATGTGTTTTGCCCATAACATGACAACTGTTATAACTATAAGTAATTTAGTGTTACAATTATCATTCTTCCTCTATCTTCATAGTCTAACATCAATCATATTTTGAAAACGACTTTATTGGGTCAGCTTAATGAAGACGTCCTAGCTGGACTGCTCTGCAGTTTTACGGTTTCTCCGGTGCCTCGTTTGTTTATTTGAGAAGTGTACGTTACACATAAACAGATCGGGTCATAGGCGAACAGTGTAGCCAACTGCTTGTTTTCTTAAGTTTTTCTGAAAAAACACAGGTAACAGCCTACGTATAACGGGCTCCGGGTTTATCTGAGAATTGAATAAACTCTGGGTAATGAGTTTGTTACGAAAGAATATGCCTGCAGTCAATAAGCGTCACCGTGAAATAAACTGTTGAAACATTTTCCTATCTATCGAAGCTTGCCTCTTTATCTTTGATGATGTAGCCTACACGTGGTAGGCAGGCCTACATGGCATTCCGCTGTCAACGCGTTTCTACTGTCGCTGCAGTTGGCTGTGCATTGTTGTGTATGTAGCCTACTATCAACGAAAACTGAACTAAAATTTGGAGAATTTACACGTATGAAAGGTATGCATTCTAATTACTTGAAGCAAAGAAACGAAAATGGTCTTTAGCTGCAATATCAAGGGACTGGCTTTGGATGGAAACATACAGCGCTGCTACTGTAGCCTATTGTCTTGTCTGAAATATATAGGCTACAAATAGCCTACAACGCAGAGGACCGCAAAATAAGTGGGACACCATACCCCAAATCTCATCCCCCTCCCCCTTCTAGAAAGCAGACACTGTGCTTTTTAACGTGCTTGTTGGTCTCCACCATGAGACATGATGTCGCAATATTTTTGAAATTGCCCGATGAAACACGGTGTACAGAGTTTCCTGGCGCTGACAAGGCATTCTAAATAATCCATCATATAATTAACAGAGACTGCAAGGTAACAAACAATAGCAGAGTGCTAAAAAAAATTCGCAAGCTGCGACAAGAAAGCATCACATTGCAGCTGTGTTACAATATTTCACCCTACCCACCGAATTGTCTACCAAGTGGTCAATTACGTAGCCTAATTTACGTAGTTTTTATCGCGTTAAGCGGCACGACCATAAATTCATGCTATTTGCGCCTTTTTGACCACAATGTTTCGTATTGCCTGTTTTTCATCATTAGTTAGTTTAAAAATTTTTTTTCGCTAATTTGCTAAATTGTTTGCTTTTATACGATGTTAAAAATTAACCTTTGGCCAATCATTATCGTTGGAGGGAAACGCATCATCGACTGTGCGATTTTTTGGGTGGGATTATTGGGATGTAAATATGCCATTTACGCCTTGGCGGTGGTATGTTTTTTTTTTTTTTTTTTTTGGCGATGGGATGTAGTGGTGGGCGTGTAACAACGCATTATGTAATAGCACCGCGTTATGTAATAACTCGACAAAACGTAATACATTTTCACTTCATTATGTAATAACACCCGCATTTTGTAATAATCTGCCAAAATGGAGATCTTCATTCATAAAAATCGTTATAACCTTATAACAACAATGTTTATTTTATGCATTCTAGCATGAATCATACTGACTCAAAATTCATTTTAAAGAGATACTATTAGTTCAGTAGATTAGTAGTATCTTTCATTGGTCAAAGCTACATCAAGTGTCACTGTATTCCTTAGTTTAATAGAAACTGTACTTGAGGGTTCATAGAGACATAGAAACTGCACGGCACTGAGTGTTATACTGACACAAACATCTAAATACTGGTACACACAAATGTCAGGAGACACACAAACGTAGATGAACATACACACACTCTCGACACCTGCTTTTTGTTATTATGTGGAGCACTTTTTTTTTTGCTAAATTGGCAGAGAGGACAGCTTATTGTTTAATAAACAATTGAACTGAACATTTTTGCCTGCCTATCTATTTGACTGACAGTTTTCTTGATCACTGAGATAGCAATGACTTGAAATGAAGTTGGTTCAATGTAAAAAAAAAAAAAAAAAAAAAAAAAAAAGCTTTGATGTAGTAAACTACTTTTGCCATGTTGCTGTAGCTTAGCTTGCTACATTTCTCTAGGGGGTAGCTTCAGTGTAGTGAAGCCTCATTTAATAGCTGGTAGTTTAGCTCACTACACTTTCCAAGTAGCTTGCCCAACACTGCTTATTCTCCCTCTTTCAAGTCAATGCAACTTTATTTATAACACGTTTTTCATACACAGTGGCAATTCAAGATGCTTTACAAAGATTAAAAGATTTATAAGAACAATGAATAAATAAATAATGGTGTAGATAAAAACAAGATTTAAAATTAGTTTAACATTTTTTAAAGAACTCGAATAACTCAACTTAACTAAAAGCATCCATGAACAGTGTGGTTTTGAGTCCTGATTCAATATTTTTGAGGATTAGGCTACTTTTAAGATCGACAGGGAGTCTGTTTCAGAGATGCGCAGCAAGTTTAGCCCTGGCACTGGGCACTACTAGCAGCCCACTCCCACTTGACCTGAGAGGCCTGGCAGGAGTGTCCTCCTTAAACATGTCTGTAATGTATTTGGTCCCACTCCATGTATTGATTTATAAACAAGCAGCATTGCCTTATATTCAATTCTGTGGCTGACAGAAAGCCAGTGTAGTGACTTAAGAATCGAGGTGATGTGGCCTGACCTTTTGGTTCCTGTAAGAACTCTAGCAGCTGCATTTTGAATAAGCTGAATCTTTTTGATGGTCTTTTTGGGGAGCCCTGTCAAAACACCATTGCAGTAGTCAACCCTGCTAGAAATAAAAGCGTGAATGAGTTTTTCCTGGTCGGCTTTTGACATGAAGTCCCTGAGTTTGGCTGTATTTGTAAGATACGTGTGATAAAAAGCTGGTCTTGTTACTGCTTTAATGTGGCTATTTAGACTAAGGCAATATGTAATAATTTATTACAAAATGCGAGGAAATTTATTACATATTGCATTCAAGCTGTGTATTACAAAATGCGGCAGATTATTACAAAATGTGTGTGTTATTACATAATGAAGCGAAAATGTATTACATTTTGTCGAGTTATTACATAATACAGTGTTTTTACATAATGAGTTCTTACAGGGCGGATCGATTCTTTTCACAGTATCGGTTTCTTCAAGTTGATACATGTAGATGTATCGAACCTTTCAAACCAAGTTTTGATACTTTTTCTAAAAAAAGGCGTCAGTTCCTCCGTGACACTCCGTTGTAGTACATGCACGTTCAACAACTAGTGGTGCATGCCCCACCAAACTTCTCTTCAATGCATTACCATTCATCATGTATAAGTTTACTTTACAAATAAAGATAAAATATTAATTTTAATACATTGCATCCTACTTGTATGTAGGTAGGCTATGTAAGCTCAATACGATATTACAGAAATGTGACTTGACTACATAAATTTGTTCTTCCTGGGCAAGTAGCAGATGTCCTAGTTCGAGAGAACGGTTCATTCGATCTTGTTCAGTGAGTGCAGGCTACCTGTCTCAAGTCAAGTTCGATTCAACTCGCTCGTTCAGTGATGTCCTATAGTTTGAGAGAGCAGTTCATTCAATCTTGTTCAGTGAGTGCAGGCTGTCTGTCTCAAGTCAAGTTCGATTCAACTCGCTCGTTCAGTGATGTCCTATAGTTTGAGAGAACGGTTCATTCGATCTCGCTCATTCATTGGTTGTTCCACTTGCTATGCTTTGAGTGCTGCACCTACCGTAGCAGGCAGCAGTTTTGAGTGGAAAAATGCAGGGAGAGTCTGATTCATTCATTCTGCACTCGGACGTTTGACAGGCTGACCCGGTACATACTGGACACTAAAAAGAGTCATTCAAAAAGATTAGTTTGTTCATTTTCGCCCATCATTGGTGGTGTGCCCCATACCTATACAACAAAGAGAGTTTCAAACTTTTCAGGGTTCCCTACAGAAATAACCGCAATGACCACAGACTCTCAGCCCTTAAAAATATTAATTTATATACCTTCTGACCCCATTTCAATAGACAGAATTCACAAACAACTTCACACGTCCACACAATAAAGCCCCAAATTTAGGGGATTTTACTTCTTCTTTTCCCTGCCTGATTGCCTATCCCCACAAATAATATGTCTTCCCATTAAACATTTAGGTACATCAACCAATAAAAACATCGGATGCACATGCAGAGTCAAAATTAGCATAATAATTTTGGACTTCTGAAGTAAAAAAGTAACATTGCTGAACTGGCAGTGCATTTTTTGAACAGTTTAATGGCTTTATCTACTCAGATTTAGCATATTTCCTGAATGACCAGTTAAACTGAGCTCTAAACTGATGCCTTTTTTTGTTTTATGTGGAATGCCCATTGTGATTACATTGCAGGCAGAACGTTCAACCTCCTTAAAAGGTATGGATACTGACTTTTTTTGGTTACTATAGTATCACATTTTACTTGCGCTAAGATTTCCCGATAGGGTAAAAAAAAAAATGTTCCGAAGAAAATATGTTCCGAAAAAATATGTTGATACATACTTGTCCTGTTTGCGTGTTGTAAAAACGAAACTGGATGATAAGAAGCTGGAACTAAACCAAATCCAAGTTAACCGGCCAAATCCTAACCATGACAATCACAGATAATAACAAAACTGTTTATAAACTTTCTCTGTCAACCCAAGATTCCCTACTCAAGCTATCTATGTGCTGACATGAAAGGGGCGATCAGCCAATTGCCCGGAAACATACACATGGAAGTGTCACATACACAACATGACCAAGAGTATCTGGTACACACCTTAGTATGTTTTTCATGGTTTGGGCTAGGCCCCTTAGTTCCAGTGTCCGGCTCTGGGGTAGGACTCAAAGGCAGACCCGAAAAATCATGGAAAACCTTGGCAGTTTATTATCAAACAAAGAAGCAACAGAATCAGCAAACAGTCTCGTAAACCACAATCCAAGCTAAGGTCAAAAATCCAAAGACAGTCAAAATTTTCCAGGCCGGCAAACGCACACAACTGGAACAGAAGCAGTAACAGCAAGACAGGCAAGGATTCAAAAAAACGAAGCAACAGTACTCAGAGGAGTCAGGCTAAATGCATAAAAGTAAAAAACCGGGAAGTATCTACTAGGAATAGAAAAAGGCTTGAACGGCACTAAGTCACACAAAGGCATGATCTGGCACAGACTAACAGAGCTAACAGAATATATAGCTAGAGAAAATGAGTAACAGATGAGTTGCAGGTGGGGACGGCGGCAGAGGCTTGATTGAATAATTCGGCTGAGGCAGACAGGCAGGAATGGGGGGCGGAGCGTGGGTGGGAACCAGGAACCTGAAACAAAAGCAAACACCATGTGCGCACACACACACTCATGCATACATACAAAAAACAAAAAAAGGAAAACACAACGGAAACTCAGGCAGACGTCCTGACATCCAGTGCTACAGCATGCAATCACATTCTAGACGATTCTGTGTTTCCCCAAAAGTTTCAGGAAGGCCCTTTCCTGTTTCAGTATGACAATGCCCCCAGGCATACAGTGAGGTCCGTATTGAAATGGTTTTGTCGAGAAACATGTGGAAGGACTTGACTGGCCTGCACAAAGCCCTGACCTCTGTTACGTCTCTCTTAGGGTCTAGGGGTAGGAGGGAGTACGTAACATATATATATATAAATAAAGTGTCCGGGTGAAAAGGTGTTGTGCACGTGAGGTATAAATAATCAGGGCAGACAAAGTTGCAGGTGATTTTAAAGGTGTTATTATTATTATTATAAGTGCAAGTGAGGTGATATTTACATTTGTACAATTACACAAAACAAGACACAACTAGGTCACAAGGCCAAGGGACATGGATGTAGCCAAAGTAATGAAATAAACAAAACCAAACAGCGCTAGAACAAAATATAATCTAACTATCTAAGAAAAATAAGACTATCTAGCTACTCTTACAAACCAAAAATACATAGTTGGCAACCACCCGTTTACTAATGTGTCTATACAAGTTTTCTTCCTGCGTGTGGCACCAATGTACAGAGGCCTCTGTCTTACCTGCCCAGGGCCTTAACCACACACAGACAACCACACATACACAAGCAGGGAAAAACGTTTACGCGCACACTCACAGGTCTCCAATCTCTACAACCACACAGCACAAACGAACAGAGATCACAACAGAGAGACGACGAGCTGCAGGAGCCACGTAGCTTTTATATTCCAGAGGAGGGATGTGATTGGTGGAGGCGGGACCAGGTTAATGATGATTGACAGCGGGGACAGCGAATGGAATGATGAATGGCTCTCCTGCAGTATTACAGAGGGGGAAGAAAGCACACACGACGTGGAACGTAACACGCCCACCAACAAGAACGAACTTATTAGTTAAGTTTGTTCATATGTACATTTGCAGTATATCATTTTCGTTCTAAAAAGGCTACTTTATATACGAGACAATGCGTCTGCCATTACATTGTCGGTACCTTTTTTATGTTTTATGTCCAAGTTGTAGTTTTGAATTATGAGGGACCAGCGCATTAATCGCTGGTTCTGGTTATACATTCTTGACAAGAAAACTAATGGGTTATGGTCCGTATATACCACGACAGGAACAGAGCTGGATCCAACGTATACTTCGAAATGTTGTAACGCCAACAGTAAGGCCAATGCTTCTTTCTCGATGGTGGAGTAATTTAGCTGAGCCTTGGTGAACTTTCTCGAAAAGAAACAGATGGGGTGATCAATTCCATCTGCACTTTCTTGAATTAACACAGCGCCAGCTCCCAAGGCGCTCGCGTCTACCTCCAATTTAAACGGTATCGCGAACTCCGGAGCGGCGAGCACAGGAGCACTGCACAATAAAGCTTTGACGCTTTCAAAGGCATGTTGACAATCGGGGTTCCAGATAAACTGTCGTGTAGAGCTGAGCAAACTAGTCAGGGGAGCTATGACCGAGGAAAAGTTCCTGCAGAAACTACGGTAGTATCCTGCCATTCCAATGAATCTACGCAATTCTCGTTTGGTCGTAGGTGCTGGAAAACCGGTAATGGCCATAATTTTAGCATTTACAGGCCTTACCCTACCCTGGCCAACCTGCTTACCTAAGTAGGTAACTGTGGCTTTCCCAAACTCACATTTGGCAAGGTTGACAGTTAACGAAGCCGATGCCAATCTGTCAAACACCATTCTGAGGATGTGTATATGTTCTGACCAAGTGCTGGTATATACAACGAGGTCATCGAGATATGCGTTGCAGTTCGGAACACCAGATAATACGATATTCACCAATCTTTGAAAGGTGGCCGGAGCATTCCGCATACCAAAAGCTAAGACGTTGTACTGAAGAAAATCGTCAGGGGTGACAAAGGCAGAGATGTCAGAAGCACGGGAGGTTAAAGGAACTTGCCAATAACCTTTCAACAAGTCAAGTTTGCTCACATACCGAGCGGAGCCAATGTTGTCAATGCAGTCCTCCATCCGCGGGAGAGGGTAGGAGTCGGGTACCGTAACTGCATTGACTTTACGAAAATCCGTACAGAACCTGGGACTACCATCTGGCTTGGGCACCAACAAACACGGCGAACTCCAGGGACTTGAACTAGGACTGGCTAACTGGTTGGTTAAAAGATATTGTACCTCTTTTTTCATGGCCGCACGTTTGGCAGCATTGATTCGGTACGGATGCTGTCGGATGGGCGCAGAATTATTCACGTCTATGTCATGCCGTATGACTTGTGTTTGAGTAGGGGTGTCATTAAAGAGCATTGGATATTCTGTTATTAACTGCGTAACATCAGATCGTTGCTCTTCGGGCAAGTGGGCCAGATGAGAAAACAGGTCTGCTAGCACCTCTGAATTCAGTAGTCTAGCGCACTGCTGTGGCGCGTTTCTGAGAAGCAGACCATCCTCATCCCCAGCCGGATCAAAAGAAACCACCGTGGACACGGAACTTATAGCCGAAACTGGCAAAACATTACTCTCCTCCGACTTTGGAGCTCTAGCATGATACAACTTGATCATGTTTACATGACACATACGGGACTGACGTCTGCGGTCAGGAGTACGAATGACGTAGTCAGTGTCACTTAGCTTCTCCTCCACAGTGTAAGGACCTGAGAAGCGAGCAGACAGCGCAGAACCTTGAACGGGCATTAAGACCAGCACCTGATCTCCGACACCAAATGAGCGCGCAACAGCCTTCCGGTCATAACGCTTTTTCATAGCGCTTTGAGAGGTGGCAAGCGCTTCTTTGGCAAGAGAGCAAGCCCGATGTAAGCGCTCTCGAAATTGACAAACATAGTCCAACACATTGGTGGACTTAGCAGAGCAGTCGTCAGACAGTATTTGTTCTTTAAGAACTTGAAGGGGACCTCGCACTGTGTGCCCAAAAACCAGTTCAGCTGGGCTAAAACCAAGTGACTCCTGCACAGTTTCTCGTAGTGCAAACAATGCAAAAGGTACTCCCTCATCCCAGCTGTTTCCTGTCTCCAGACAGTATTTGCGTAGCACCGATTTAAAAGTCTGATGCCAGCGTTCTAGCGCACCTTGCGATTCGGGATGATATGCGGAAGAGACCTTGTGCTTAATTGCCAGGGAACCTAAAACCTGTTTAAAAATCTTTGAAAGAAAATTAGATCCCTGATCGGTTTGGAGAGTCTTCGGGAAACCAAAGGTAGAGAAGAACTTAGTTAAAGCCCTCACAACTGCTTTTGCAGTAATTGCACGGAGAGGAATAGCCTCCGGAAATCGTGTAGCTGCACACATGATGGTAAGCAGAAATTTGTTTCCGGTTCTGCTTCGCGGTAACGGGCCCACACAATCGGCTATCACATGAGTGAAAGGTTCGCCCATAACAGGAATAGGACAAAGGGGAGCGGGAGGAATTACTTGATTTGGCTTGCCTGTAACCTGACAACTATGGCAGGTTCGACAGTACAGAGTAACGGTGGTTTTTAACTTGGGCCAAAAAAAATGTTGCAACACCCTGTTATACGTTTTGGTTACACCCAGGTGACCAGACCAAGGGCTCTCGTGTGCCAACGATAACACCTGCTGGCGATAAGGTATGGGTACAACTACTTGGGTCACCACACCCCAATCCATGCCAGCTGCAACGGGTAACGCCCATTTCCTCATCAACAGGCCCTTTTCCATGAAATACGCTACCGGCTTGTCTTTCGCAGCTTCAGTAGTGATAGCTGATTTAAAACAATGGGTAAGAGATGGATCCGATTTCTGAGCGATAATAAGCTGTTCGCGTGTGACTGGCAGCTTAATCGAAGGCATGTCCACGGACACTGCTTTCTCCTTCACCTTTTTAGTCTGGCACTCAGGGACTGGAACATCGCTAGCGAATGAAGTGGCAAGGAGGGAGTCCGACAAATTCACCTGCTCGCCCCATTTTCGTGCTTGTGCTCGGGTAAGCACACAGGCAGGGAAAATATCAGGGGGAGATTTCGAGATCTCTGGCGCAGCGTGCGTCTCGGGGTATTTCAAAATCTCCAGTACAGGGTGCACTTTACCACCCGCGATATCGTTCCCCATAATGAGGTCTATCCCTAGAACTGGTAGAGCAGAACGCACGGCTACGTTAAAACAGCCAGAAATTAAATCAGAATGAATTTGTACTTGATGCAACGGAACACTAATAAAGCCCATCTCGATTCCCTGAACTATAATGTCCGCATCGCAAGAGGACGCATCTGATAAAGGCAAGATCTCCGCCAACAAGAAGGACTGGGATGCCCCAGTGTCTCTTAAAACTCGAACTGCCTTTTGGACATTCGGTTCCCCAACCAAAGACACAAAGCCCTCAAATATGAATGGCCCGTAGCCAACGTTACCTTTTTCATGGGTACTGGGGGACTGTTTGGATACGGTTCTAACAAAACCGGTAGGTTTTGGGATGTCGGAAGTTTTCTTTTTAGCTAGAAAACAGTCCGCTATAACATGGCCCCTTTTGTGGCAGTAGAAACACTCCCGCTGTTCCTTAAAGCGTGAAGGGGGAGATCTAGGGGGTTTAACTAATGACGCAACAGGTAGAGCAGCATCAGCAGTTTTCCCACGGGACGTCACAAACACACTTTTGTGTGTGAGGGTAAACTCATCGGCAAAGATTGCCGCCTCGTTTAAGGAAGCAACTTTTTGCTCATTCAAGTAAACTACACAACGCTCTGGCGTGCACTTTTTGAACTCCTCCAATAAAATTAACTCCCGGAGCGAACTATACTCTGTTGCTTTGCTAGCAACACACCACTTATCGAAAAGGGTTCCCTTCTCCCTAGCGAACTCAACAAAGGACTGGGACGGGGCTTTCTGGTAGTTTCTAAATTGTTGTCTGTAAGCCTCCGGCACCAACTCATACGCACGGAGCACCGCAGCCTTCACCACCTCATAATTTAAACTGTCGGCAAGCGATAAGGTAGCCACTGCATCCTGCGCTTTACCGGTTAATTTGCACTGCAGCAAGGTGGTCCAAATATCTTTTGGCCAGTTAAGCACAGTGGCAAGGCGCTCAAAAGTACTAAAATAAGCGTCCACCTCGGTCTCTCGAAATGGGGGAATTGCTACGTGTCTCCGCACATCATAGTGGTCAGCAAATGGTGCGGGCATACCCGAGGCGGGGGCTGTAACAGATTGCGTAGCGGCGTTCTCCAACTCCAACTTACGCAGATTTAGTTTAGTCTCCGCCTCAATTTCTAGCGTACGTATGGCTAGCCTATGCTCAAACTCAAGTTTCTGAGCCCTTTCCTGGGACTCTCGAGCCCTCTCCTGGGCCTCCAGTTGAAGACGGGCCAAACGGACCTTCAGCCGTGCATCAACCCTCGACCCAGAGGAGCTCGGCGAGAAAGCCTCGAACCTTGGCAAGGTAGCCGGAGGATTCTCCGCCTTCACCTCCGTTCCGGCGGAACCACCAGCACTCAGCGGTGGATCGGGATCTTTCCCAGACTCCACGGACGACACGTCAAGCTGGCTGGGAGGTAACAGGACAGGCAAGGTAAAGACTCCCAACTCCACCAGCTTGTCCCATACCACGGACTTAATCTCCCTTTTAAGAAGATTTCTCGAAACCAAAACACCAAAGTGATTCGCAATTGCTAACAAGTCTGCTTTACGACAGTGGTCGAAAACAATAACCGAAGGTTCTGCAATAAACTCACCTAAATCAAACGATGCCATTTTTATTTCCTTCACTATGCACAGCAGCAAATACACACACAATACACCAACAATACACCACCGTAGAGCTACACAACCCACCGATGCAACAAAGTACACTGCAAACACACGATTATTTACACGGAATACGCGCGATCCCGGACGAGCCCCCAATTTGTTACGTCTCTCTTAGGGTCTAGGGGTAGGAGGGAGTACGTAACATATATATATATAAATAAAGTGTCCGGGTGAAAAGGTGTTGTGCACGTGAGGTATAAATAATCAGGGCAGACAAAGTTGCAGGTGATTTTAAAGGTGTTATTATTATTATTATAAGTGCAAGTGAGGTGATATTTACATTTGTACAATTACACAAAACAAGACACAACTAGGTCACAAGGCCAAGGGACATGGATGTAGCCAAAGTAATGAAATAAACAAAACCAAACAGCGCTAGAACAAAATATAATCTAACTATCTAAGAAAAATAAGACTATCTAGCTACTCTTACAAACCAAAAATACATAGTTGGCAACCACCCGTTTACTAATGTGTCTATACAAGTTTTCTTCCTGCGTGTGGCACCAATGTACAGAGGCCTCTGTCTTACCTGCCCAGGGCCTTAACCACACACAGACAACCACACATACACAAGCAGGGAAAAACGTTTACGCGCACACTCACAGGTCTCCAATCTCTACAACCACACAGCACAAACGAACAGAGATCACAACAACAGAGAGACGACGAGCTGCAGGAGCCACGTAGCTTTTATATTCCAGAGGAGGGATGTGATTGGTGGAGGCGGGACCAGGTTAATGATGATTGACAGCGGGGACAGCGAATGGAATGATGAATGGCTCTCCTGCAGTATTACAGAGGGGGAAGAAAGCACACACGACGTGGAACGTAACAACCTCAACCCCATTCAACACCTTTGGGATCAACCGGAAAGCCAACTGCGAGCCAGGCCAATCAGTGCCCGACCTCACTAATGCTCTTCTGGCTGAATGGAAAATCCTCCAACATCGAATATACAGCCCTCTCAGAAGAGTAGAGGTTGTTATAGCAGCAAAAGGTGGACCAACTCCATATTAATGCCCATAATTTTGGATGAAATTTTGGATTGTAGGCATCCACATACTTTTGGCCATGTAGTATATTTAGCTACCAAGAAACAAGTCATTCCCATCTCAAAATATTAAGAATTTCATGAATTCATGTCATGAATTGAAAATGCAATAAATTTGCTGTTGCCAAGGCCCAAGATGACAGCTGGAGGAGAACTACAATGGGGTTAACTTCAATGGGGTTAATCACCCCATCCCTCCACATTGATGGTAAAGAACAGCATTTTGTCTTTCGTTGTATTAATGGAGATCGCAATATATCCATGAGATATGATTGATGGGTTTAGCAATAATATTGTCCACCCTTCCAGCTGCTACCAGGAGTGACAATAGGTCTCAACAGCGGGTTAGGACTTAATACAAGAACGTAAATCCAGATGGTAAATGGCGTCATTGTCCACTTCACAATAAAAAGTGAAACTCTGCCATGGGTTCATGACAAACGCAACCAACCTTGATAGAATAAAGTAGTCAAAATCACTTCAAAAAAGCACTTTTGTGCATTATTCCCACATTTTTGGTTTCAGTAGATGCACTGAAGGCAGCTCTAGTGATACAGCAATGAAGGATCATTTATAACAGGCTGTGGTGTAAGGCAGCCAGTTCAAAATGCTGTACAGAGGACCAGTCTTTTAATGTATGATCCAGTGACAATGTTTAAGGTAACAACTGTGGTCCTACACAAATTACGTTTTCTATTATTATATTCTACATGTTTCAATGCTATGCACAATCTGAATTTTAGAGTAGGTAGTAGGTACTGCTTTGAGCCAAAAGGAAAACAGTGAAGGGGTGGGGCTCCGCCTTCCTCAGACCGCTCCCCTACAGAGCAGCTTATCCTCCCCAACAAAAAGGGGAGGGGGGGGGGGGGGAGTGTTCTCCATAGCTCTCCAAGCAGGGGCATTTCTCACATTCTTACTGGGTATGTGCGAGGCAACTGGGATACCGGTACATATTAAAGTTATTCCTGCCTCATTTACAGTACAAGCGAATACTGTGGTCCTTTTGGAGCCACCAGCACAAATGCCATCAAATCTACAGACGGAGGTAGCTGTTAAGATGCTAATGCACTCTGGAATCACCAGCGTTTTTATGGCCATATAATGAATTTGCTTTATGCAGTACACTCAGATCTGTTCTGTGGTGGAGGCTAATGCTGACTGCCGCTGTGTGCCAGGGAACAGCACAAACATAAAGTAGTCCTCTAAGACCAAGAGGGACGTGGAGAATGGCGTGGCAGGGCAGACTGTATATTTGTTTGTATGTATGTTTTCTGCATCACCAACAGCATATATGTGAGCCAGTGGCTAATTAGCAAGACATACAGTGTGTGACACTGTCAGGGCACAACTTTGTCTTGTGCCATTGGCCACACATGGGTCAAAAAGGCTGAAAAAATAAGCAGTTCCCTTGGCAGAGAATTTGTCGTTTAATTAAAGCTGGGCACACATTACCAGATTTTTCCAGTCGTAAGCAACAATGAAAAGACTGAGCAGCATACATTTAACAACTGACATTTGCAGATATTTTGTCTCTTCTGTTGCACAAACATTACAATGACTGTCTTTGAGGAGCACTGATCTAAAGATGGTGAATAGACGGATGCAGTTATCTCTCGAAAATTTGATTTTTTTCTGCAGTATTTTGAAGCCAAAACAAGCATATAGTTTGCAACTTCGTCAATTTTGTTGGGGTAACTTGCAGAGTTGGCATTGTACAGACACTCAGCCATCTCACATGTTGGATCTTGTGTTTGGTTCTGTATTTCTCCCCCTGTTCATTCCTGTCGCAAGCTGAATTTTCATTGGCTATTGAAAATTCCCATCACTATTTGCGTCAGTGACAAGCTCAAACCACAGAATACGCAAAGACTTGCCCTGATGAAATCGAACATGTTTTATTTAATTACGCCATCGCTGACTGGGACCAAATGAGAGATTAGCGTTGTTCCCTTCCACACGCATAGCAATTAGGCTACAGCTGCGACTATACATCACAACTACCCTGGGCTACCGCAAAATCTGCCCTATCTCAAATTGTTGCCAAGTCAAGCTAGAGAACTGTGTAATGTGTCCACTGTTTAAGAAATCATACTAGCAGATTCTGGTGGTCCCTAAAGCCTTTTGCCCGTAAAGCCAGTTTTATGATCTTTGCACTAACATCAACAGGATCCTCCAGGAATGCGGATGCCATTGCTCCAGTGAGCCAATTATTCAGGGGGTGGTGTCTTTACAGTACCTCTCTGACTCAGTGACTCTACCATTGGGCAAAACTGATCAAGTGACTATTATAGGCGGATAACTTAAAAATGATACGACTGATTTTGAGGTTTTTGGAATATATCATATTCTCCTTGCTAATCTGGAGCTTGCCTGATCAAGCCTGTATCTTTTATCTCTTAATCACCCTGACCAAAAAAAGAGGAAGGAGGAGGATGCCAAAATGGAACAACACTGAGACGCTGGCATGATTGATGGCGGTGTTCGGAAGAGGCCGGAAATATTCAGGTATACCACTTTATACATTGCTGTGTTTCATGCAGCAAGACATGATCATACTTGTCAAACCAGCTAATCGAGATATATTTGAACCGAACATAATTGCCGTAGCAGTAGGCTGCTACACCTGATAAGCCACAGGAGCTACACCTGAGCTATACCTAAATGTGTAAGATGACAATATTTTTTATTTTATTTTCAATATAATTTATCAAATCTGTTTACTGTATAGCCTACATTTACAGTTACAAACATGGAAAATTCACAATGTGAATTGTATATTACAGTATATTCCTGATAACCCTATGGTGAATTGTGAAAAAACTGTTGAAAGTGACTAAAAGTATAATAAATTCAGGATTTTACAGTAATATATTTAGAAATACTGAGCACTATTTACTTCATAAGTCATGAACATTGTCCTCCCCTGTTAAAGCGCAGTAGCCACCTGCAGAGGGCTGGTGTGGTTAAGGTGGCTGACCACCTTTATCTGTCCTGCCTGCAGTGACATTGGGGAGCTGGGATGAGAGATACACACGGCAGCTGAGAGTGGGAGATTACAGGGTCATGGCTTCAAACAGCTTTGGTGTGTGTGAACTTTAAAATACAACGTGCGCATTTCTACTCTCTGAGCATTTTGTGTACACTGCAAGAACTTGTGACATTATCTTTATTACTGAGAGGGATTGCTATTCGTCCATCCATCCATTGTCTAACCCGCTTATTCCTGGCCAGGGTTATGGGGGGTGCTGGAGCCTCTCTCAGCATGAATTAGTCGAGAGGTAGAAATGCACCCTGGACAGTCACAGGGCACACACACCACTCACTCACACATTCATACCATGGGGCAATTTAGACTCAAAAGGGATCATTCTTGATACTCATACACTATGTGACTCAAAGGTATCTGGACACTCCTCGGTTTGGGGTTGTTTTTCATGGTTTATGCTCAGCCCCTTAGTTCCAGTGAAGACAAATCGTCTTCACATACGATTACATTCTAGACCATTCTGTGCTTCCCCGACAGTTTGGGGAAACTCCGTTGCTGTTTCAGCATGACAATGCCCCCCATGCATACAGCGAGGTTCATAGAGAGAAGGGTGTGGAAAAACTTGACTGGCCTGCACAGAGCCCTGAATTCACTTGCAGAACTTCACATCTTGGCTGAGGGAGGCTTTCCCAGCCTTGTTATGTGTACATGTCTGCTGAAAAGCTACAGAAGATAGTTTTCACTCAATCCTTGCTAATGCAACAGTGCATCAGTGAGGCACTGGCTGAAGCTTCGGGACTTGGTGTTAAACACAGCAATAATGGCGGGAGGGTCTGCTCTGATGCACGGTGGCCATTGTCTGGAAATTTGATCTGACAGCTGAAAACAAATTTGAAAACAAACAGAACCCCCTGCTGTAAATGGTTTAAATTGTTTCAGACTTGAACGGCTCTTTCGTCTTTGTAATCTTTGAAGGAGGTTTTCTGTAGTAGTTCTGCTATGTATGTGAAACTTTTTTTATATGCTGTCCGTGCCCTGTTATTGGCTCGGTCTCTCTTGTAAAAGGTATCTATTTAGCTTATTTCTCACTTCCTAGTAAAATATAATAAGATTATCATGAGTTCCTAATGAAAAAAGAATCTTTCACTGAACATACATCTATTGATTGAGACTGAAATTCAAATCAAAAAAGTAAAAAGTGCTAGTTCAAATGATTGTACTCCACAAATGACTCTGTGTTTGTTTAAATGAAAAAAAAGTCACTCAGCAAAACTATTTCATCTGTTGCACCAATAACACCAGGACTAGATAAGAAGTTATGCATTTTGATCAATTTAACACTCAGTCAGAGAAATTATATATTCTGTTTGAAATGTTTTGCTGAAAATTTTACAACCTAAAAATGCAAGTTGCTGTATGCAACATTGTTGGAGCTGCAGATAAAACAACGGATGACCGATGTCACGTTGAAACAACTGGGGCAATCATAACCTTTGCAGGAAAAGGTTTGTAGCCACAGTTGTGGGGTTTTGATCCTTTGGCTGTTTTGTACGGTTGTCGCCCCCCACTAGTACTCCTTGACCTGATTAATTAACCACATTTGATAGAGTTGCTTCAGTGGAAACTTTCATAGCTTCACAGCAACAGTTTCCCCTCTGACTGGAAACGCTGCTCAAATTTGGTGATAGTTTGTAAAGACAGATTGTATAGATATGCCTTACCTTGGTTAATTAATTGTTGTTGTAGTCTGTATTTCCCGGTCACTTGTCTTCCCAGTACTGTCTGTGTCTGTGTTCCCTGAGCTGCTTCACTCCCCTGTACTTGTGTGATTTCACTATTCGGGTGGTTCTGGGTTTTCGTGGTTTCCCCCCTTCTTTCCAGTCTCGCTTTACTTACTTCCTGCCTATTTCTAGTTTTACTAATTTCTACTAATCCCTACTAACTTATAGATTGTAAAGTACTAACCTCGCTAATATACTAACATGTGAATATTACTAATAGACTAACACACACTAGTTTTGGGTTTTTGATAGTTTAGATCACTATACTAATACATTAACCAGTCTCCCCTTTTCCATGCTGTGCTGTAGCTCCGCCCCTTTTCTTTCTAGCCTGCTCTAACGCTGAGTTCTGCAATTGCCTGCACCTGTCTCTTGCTCTGACTGCACCTCTCTCTCTCTGCACGTGTTTTACCTGCTTCACCCAGGCCGTCTATTATCATTGTTGTCTATGTGATTCCAGTCCGCGTTTTGTCAGTCCCCTGTCATTGAATTAGTTTTCCTAATGTTCTTCACCTGGATGTTGTTTGTTACTCCTCCCTCACTCACTTAACCCCTCCTTGATTGTTACCTTCCCCAGTGTATAAATGTCAGTCTTTTCCACCAGCTCAGAGTCAGAACGTTGATCATATTCATTGTGCCGATTATTTGTAAGCCTTTGTTTATTGAGATTCCTGCGACACCCCTTTGCCCGACTTCGAGTTTGCCTGCCCCTTTTGGTTTTGTTTGCTTCTGGTTTGACCTTCGCTTTGCCTTGACTTCTCTTTTGCCTGTCCCTTTGTACCTTCGCCATTCTGATCTCCTGGTTTTTTATTTTTTGCCTGTCTTTTCACTATTCTTTTGGAAACTCGATTCGGCACCGTCCTCTCTCTGACTACCTGGCTTCGAACCTCGGACTGATTAAAGACAACGTTTTTTTTGGATTTCCCTGGTCTGCGTGTGGGTCCTTACACAGAACATCACAATTGTATTTTAAAATTTAAAATCATGCATAGTAAGCCTTAAAAGTGTTCAAATTTCAGTGACTTAAGTGTATTTTTATACATTTTGGTTTCACCATGTAGAAAGTACAGTAGCCCACTTTTTATATATAGCCCCCCATTTCAGGGCACCACTATGTTTGGGACATATTAATGTTATGTAAATGAATGTAGTCATGTTCAGTACATTGTTGCACATCCTTTGCATACAATAAATACTTGGACAATACTTGACCCATGGACAGGTGCTGAGTATCCTCTCCGGTGAGGCTCTGCCAGGCCTGTACTGCAGCCATCTTCATTTCCTGCTTGTTTCGAGGGCTAGTTAAGTTTTCTCTTCAGCAACTTAAAAATACAACGTGCGCATTTCTACTCTCTGAGAATTTTGTGTACACTGCAAGAACTTGTGACATTATCTTTATTACTGAGAGGGATTGCTATCCGTCCATCCATCCATTGTCTAACCCGCTTATTCCTGGCCAGGGTTATGGGGGTGCTGGAGCCTCTCTCAGCACGAATTAGTCGAGAGGCAGAAATGCACCCTTGACAGGTCGCCAGTCCGTCGCAGTGCACACACACCACTCACTCACACATTCATACCATGGGGCAATTTAGACTCAAAAGGGATCATTCTTGATACTCACACACTATCTGACTCAAAGGTATCTGGACACTCCTCGGTTTGGGGTTGTTTTTCATGGTTTATGCTCGGCCCCTTAGTTCCAGTGAAGACAAATCGTCTTCACATACGATTACATTCTAGACCATTCTGTGCTTCCCCGACAGTTTGGGGAAACTCCGTTGCTGTTTCAGCATGACAATGCCCCCCATGCATACAGCGAGGTTCATAGAGAGAAGGGTGTGGAAAAACTTGACTGGCCTGCACAGAGCCCTGAATTCACTTGCAGAACTTCACATCTTGGCTGAGGGAGGCTTTCCCAGCCTTGTTATGTGTACATGTCTGCTGAAAAGCTACAGAAGATAGTTTCACTCAATCCTTGCTAATGCAACAGTGCATCAGCGAGGCACTGGCTGAAGCTTCGGGACTTGGTGTTAAACACAGCAATAATGGCGGGAGGGTCTGCTCTGATGCACGGTGGCCATTGTCTGGAAAAAAAGTCACTCAGCAAAACTATTTCATCTATTGCACCAATAACACCGGGACTAGATAAGAAGTTATGCATTTTGATCAATTTAACACTCAGTCAGTGAAATTATATATTCTGTTTGAAATGTTTTGCTGAACATTTTACAACCTAAAAATGCAAGTTGCTGTATGCAACATTGTTGGATCTGCAGATAAAACAACGGATGACCTGATTAATTAACCACATTTGATAGAGTTGCTTCAGTGGAAACTTTCATAGCTTCACAGCAACAGTTTCCCCTCTGACTGGAAACGTTGGTTTGAGATGGTTTGTGATAATTTTACCCAAGCTAATCCAAATGTGAAGGTTTTAGTATGCCTGTAGAATGACCGTGTTGCCTCCGTGGTAGCATAGCAGATTCACATAATTGTTCTATCCATGGACATGAAAAACAAACCATTGTTAAACAAAGTCTTTTTTTGTATTTGGTGAGGACTGGTTCTTCTTTCACAGGTCCCCGGGGGTTGGGGGGCTGGGTATGAGGAGGCGGGATGGGCTGAGCCAGGGAGGGTGGGGGGGTGGGGGGAGGAGCAGTTCCCGAGCCCCGCACTTTAGAGATCTTACTCTTTCAGCATGTGTTGTGCTCTCAGGACTTCTGTTATTACTGCCTGCACAGTTCAGTGACCATGCGCTCTCAAGAGCGCTGCTAACGATAAGGGAAAAATGAAAAGCCTTCTAAATTAAAGTTCTTTGACTTCAGATGTTTATGCACATGTTTCTCCGGCGAAGGGCTGTGCAGCAGCCCAACAAAGAAAGCGAGCAACCCAGGGGGATAAATGCATAAACAATGGAAAAACTGTTGCGCAACATTCAGACAAATTCAGGTCTTGTAAAAAAAACCCTGCGTTTGTGAAGATGAATAAATGTATGAGCAGTGCTTATGTAAATGTGTTCACTCTCAAGCCTTCTCTGCAGAAAATTCAGAGTCTCCTCCAGTTTTTTAAGGTTATCATAATAAGCCTGTATAGCCGCTGAATGAAGGAGGTCAATAACCCTCTGACAAGTCCAAGCTTTTTATTTACTTTAACAAATGTAATGGGGTGAAAATGGGATTTGTTTGAATATTGCACAACCTATGATTTTCGATAGTTTTCCCAAAACTCAAATCAGTGCGGGTGTCGGTTTGAATTTGCTGTTACATTTCTTCTCTTGGAAATGCAGTATCTTCCTCTGTAATGAACATTTAGAATATATCAATACAGAATAATTGAACACAGATGTACACAGTCTGACTGTGTCTGCACTACTTATATATATATATATATATATATATAAATATATTTTTGTTTGTACTCCACAAACAGTTCACATGTGGTCAAAATGAAGTTGAAGGCATACTATGCAGGATGTTTTTTTGCATGTGTTTATAATCAAATAAGTCTCCTCCTCCATCTTCAACATCGCCCACTCACCCTCGAGTATCCGACCGAGTCACAGACCTGCCGGTAAATTTCTCCCATCAATGACTCGGACCAGACATTAGGCTTCATTGTCCGGTCGGGACTATGAACCGGACATTATACAAATTATTTGAAAACCGAACATTCCGTTCAAAAACGGATGTCTGCTAACTTCTTTCTGCATAGCTAGAGGTTACTGTAACAGGATCCGATGCTTATCTCCCCACAAACCACACAGTCCGCAAGTCTTGGACGCACATGGGATTTTATTTGGTGTATCCTCACAATGCAAAACAACAAAACACACATGAAAGGAGAAGTGATCACGCAGCGCACATAGCTCTCACGTGAGTCTCCCATTCCAGCCCCGGTCCCACTGCAGGCAGAACAGATATAGTGTTGCCAATTACTCTAATTGCCTACAGCTGCAGTTGCAGGCCAGCTAAATCGCTCCCACTCTGTCAGCAGATGACGCCCTAACCACCCCACCACAGTAACGTTACTTACAGGTACAACAGAAAACAAGCCAGCTCTGTGTCACTCTTCATCCCCTTGGCAAACTTCTGTGGAAGCCACCGAGGAAAGGAAATTCCAAGATTACAGTAACTCTAATTCTTGAACAAGTCCTGCATATCAGCTTGGCTTGTTTTTTTGCTTCAATGTATTGGGGAAATTACAGCGGCTAGCTAGCTATTGCAACAAACATTCTGTTGAAATCTGACCCCAAACCTCCCCACAAAGGAAAAAGTGCCATGCCCAGAAACATCCCAAACACATTTTAGAATAACGAATACAGGAAAAGCTGCTCAAATTTGGTGATAGTTTGTAAAGACAGAGATTGTATAGATATGCCTTACTTTGGTTAATTAATTGTATTTTAAAATTTAAAATCATGCATAGTAAGCCTTAAAAGTGTTCAAATTTCAGTGACTTAAGTGTATTTTTATACATTTTGGTTTCACCATGTAGAAAGTACAGTAGCCCACTTTTTATATATAGCCCCCCATTTCAGGGCACCACTATGTTTGGGACATATTAATGTTGTGTAAATGAATGTAGTCATGTTCAGTACATTGTTGCACATCCTTTGCATACAATAAATACTTGGACAATACTTGACCCATGGACAGGTGCTGAGTATCCTCTTTGGTGAGGCTCTGCCAGGCCTGTACTGCAGCCATCTTCATTTCCTGCTTGTTTCGAGGGCTAGTTAAGTTTTCTCTTCAGCATATGAAACACACATTCAATTGGATTCAGGTCAGGTGAATGACTTGGCCTGTCAAGATTTATCCAGTTTTTGGCTTTGCTACTTTAACAGTATGTTTGGGATCACTGTCTTGCTGGAGGATGAGGCACCGTCTGATGAGTTTCGAGGCTTTTGCTTAAACTTGAATAATAAGAAACGCCCGTGAAGCCATTTCTCCCAAACATTATGGTGCCCTGAAATGGGGGACTGAATAAAAAAAATTCAGTAATTTCTACATGGTGAAACCAAAATGTATAAACATAACCTTCAATAAAAGCAGACAATCTGCACTATAACTCTATGTGAATTATTTGAAATAAAACCTAAAATGATATATAATTATAGCAGGTGCAAATCATTAGTCTGCAAAGCACATTTAAAAATGAACTTTAAGGAGTCCTTCCTCACTTCCCAGATCCGACCAGACCTGGTTAACTTCCAAACAGATGTTATTTTGGCACTGGCTTTCAGGCATGCTGAGCTCATTTAGAACATTGCTAGAATCCAGCAATCGTCTGCTTTAATGGTCTGAGGCCTGTCCTGTCGCCATTAACACATGTATCAAAGATTTATTTATTTAGTTAAAATGCACAAACCGCTGTTTCTCCCATTCTAATACATAGCAACCAGCATTGGTAGGAATCGCAAGAGGCCATATTGATTTTATACAATGGGAAAATGTTTGGAGTTTTGTGCCCAGTTTTGAATCCGGTCCAGGTTTTTAAGAGTGACATAAATGCTCTTGAAAAAGTACAAAAACAGCAGCTAGCTTGATTCCAGGTATGAAATATAAAAGTTTAAAAAAAAAGTGTGAAAGAAAGATCATAGTTTAAAAAAAAAAAACCAGACCTTATAGACAGCTTTTTATTTTTGGCTGTGGCTAACGCATTTCGGTTTGAGGCCTTCGTCAGAGAATCTATGCTCCATGCTTCGGATGCTCTGACAAAGGCTTCGTACTGAAACATACTACCCACAGCTAAAGATAAAAAGATGTCTATGAGGTGGAATGTCTTTTTATATTTGAATTTGGTGTGCCACCATTTCAATAACTTTATACTATGGTCTTTGAACGTTGGTTCAGCAATGAACTCGTCAAATGAGTTTGGAAAATAATAACAGAAATAATAATTTGGTGAACATAATTGCATAAACTGGTCTATGACTGGACTGGTGATGGTAGGGAGCAGGGAGGGCGGGAATGTATAGGAGGGTATGGACACAAATATTTGGATTAAAGTGTAAAGGAAAATAACTTGGTTAAATAATAGCTACAGTGACAGCTCCAATGAAAGATGGGAGTCTTCCAGGATGGTTCAGAGGAAGGTTGATGAGTTATTAAATTATAATTGAATTAAATTATATTAAATGAAATTTGATTATTATAAAGTTCAAGGAAGGCCATGGTATTAGAAAGGTAAATCTTGTTTTGACATGTGGTCTAAAGGAGAAGATTGGTGACATTGTAATGGCAAAGGCAATGGCTGTTTATTGATCAAGTATGAAAACAAGGAGCAGAGAGGAAAGGGCATACAGCTGAGTGAAAAATGCAATAAAGTGGCTGAGAAAGTTAAGAAAACAGGAGACAGGGCAGTTTTGAGGGGTGTGATTTATGGCATCCCGAATGAAGAAAACTTGGAAGATATGGAGGCAAATGTAAAATGAAGGTGTCAGGCATTAAGAACCTACAAGCAAGAAGGGGAGGAGAAAAGATAGATAGTCTACTGGTCTACTCGGAATTTCAAGATAAACTGTTGCCAGATAAATTATTATTGGAATTCATGAGGTACTATAGTTGGGCATATGCAACACCTCCTCTTAGATGTTAAAAATGCCAGAAATCTGCCCATATTGCAGCTGGATGGAATGAAGACAATACCCATCCATAGTCATGTAATGATATTATGTGGAGTTCACATGTGAAATTAGAGAATTGATTTAAGAAATATAAATGAGTTTCCCACAAAGATTGCACAGTTGCAAAAACTATATTTTTTAAGCAATTTATGAACTAGATACTGCGGCCGCAAATTTTTTATTTTAAATTTATACATGTCCATTTTGCATGTATCCATTCTGTTTACTGGCTGATGTAGCTAAATATCCAGTGAGAAGACATACTGTTTGTGGGCCAGGAGCATTTGTGATTATGTAATCAGCAGGGAAAAAAAGATGAAGAAGAAGGATAAAAAATGCAAACTCCCCTAGGTTTGGGGCTTTATTGACACAGACAGTCCTCTGTAGAAGTCATATACAGCATACCATTACTAGTCTGGTCTAGCACAAATGTTGTGTGCATGTATTCCAGCATATGGTGTATATATTATTTTGCATTATTTTCTCAGTTTCTCAACATTCTATACTTTGCTTTCCCAGGATAATCCTGCATCCAACATTTTCTATTTAATTTGATTTGAGGGTTTGAGTTCAAGATAAGGACCCACCAGCAAGAACAGTAAGCCATTGTTAACATAATCCAGTGTTAAAGGGGTGGTTGTTAGATCATTTACATTGCTGGGCATACACTTATAACATATCATATCAACATATTTTAAGGTATACTGTTTCTATGTCTGAAAAGCCAACCAAGAAAGCTATGGTATTACTTTAGGGGAAACATTCAGCAAGCATAAAGTTAGAGCCCACCACATAAATGCGAAAAACCCACTACCTCCATTCCCTTTGTGTTCAGTTCGCCCCAACTCTCTTCAGAGGCTTTTAAGATAAGGATGTCTTGAACACTTTGGCACGTTTGTGTGTGAGCAGAGCCACAACAGACACAGGCACCCAGTGACATAAAGCACACTGTCAGAGCCAGAAAGGAAGGGGTTAAATGTTTTATCTTGAGTCTTTGGATAGCGAAAGGCATCCCAGTCTATTTAATGCTATAGCTTGTCCCCTCCGTGCACCCCCTTCGTGTTTTGGATGGTTTGGGAGCAATGGTGGCAGTGACAGGACTGCGAAGCTACATGCTGCTGGGAGACTGACTCCGCCCCTTTGTTCATTTTTTTTTATTTGGGAGAAGGTCAGCTCCACATTCCATCTGCCTCCTAGGATTTCCTCTTAAACAGAAGGGGCCAGCCTGGGGAAAGGGAAGGGGGGGATTAGATCTGTCCATGCTCCCATTCCATAACCCAAGAAAATGTACAATACTG
This sequence comes from Anguilla rostrata, assembly GCF_018555375.3. Lineage (NCBI taxonomy): Eukaryota > Metazoa > Chordata > Actinopteri > Anguilliformes > Anguillidae > Anguilla > Anguilla rostrata. Next base: position 13,780,632 of record NC_057944.1, read on the forward strand.
CAGGTCAGGAACAGTGTCAAATTGCATTTTACAACCTTCTTCTCATTCACAGGGCCCCACAGCGTAGCTATGTTGAGTAACATTAGGCTTTCTCTGTAGGGCTCTCAAACTGAACCAGTGCAGGGGGAAAAAACATCCCCAATGTCTTTTAGAATGCGAACTATTTTTAGAATGCAAAATTTTCACCTTCATTCACGTACCTAAAGCTTTTTTCCGTGTGGTGAGATCGTAACCCTGCAGGAATGGAGGGTATAATATGTGACACAATGTGGATTTGATTGAGCTGGTTTGTTCTGAGTTCCTCTTCCAGCAAGAACAAACACAAGAGAATGACAGCTGCGGTTCAGTATCCATGTTCAGCACCAACGACAAAGGAACAAACACTTTCTACAGACATAAGCAAGATCCACAGCATCATGCAGCCTTCAGATATTATTACAGGTTTAGCACATTGACATACATCATGCTACTCCTAACATTGCAGCTCCATTCTCTAGTTCAGTGCTTGTAATTTGTGCTACATACACAGCAATATTCTCACTGTTGATTCAGACTTAACAGTGTTTATATGAGTCCATGAGGGACCAAAGTGTACTCTGTAAGACTAAAATGTGGTATGTCAGAATATATTTAACCCTAACCGCTCACACCAACTTTGCTGTGTACAGATGATGGATTACTTGTTGACCGGAGTCCTCAGCACCATGAAAAGTTGTGTGATAAAGTTTCTTCCTGTGTCCACCTGAATATGATTATTCACGGTTTTTGGAGACTGCTTGAGACTCTGGAAACCGCATGGAGCATGAAAGAGGGGGTTCCATCATTCACAGAGACATTTTCCTTTTTTCCCAGATTTTCCACACAAACATTAAAGTAACTTCATTAAATAACTGTTAACCAACCGGTTGTACGTATGATTGTTCACACACATAATAAAACCTTTTCCTTTTGTATTTTAAAACCAAAAGGCGATGCTACAAATGAATAGCTATAGTGGTATCTGAAGCAATACTCAACATATTTTTTTTTAATTGTGCTAAGTGCCAGACACAGGCAGATATTTTGTGGCATGATATTTTCATGTTGCCGGCAGCTCGGCAGTGTAGAGGAGGGGGCCAGCAGCGAGAGGGGCATTTAAGCTGGTCTGTTCCTAGTTATAAATTACAACTATGCTGTGCAACAGCCGGAAATGAAAGAGAACTGGCAGTACACAATTTTACCTCCATGTCCCCACAGTCCCATTCCCTCATCTTGCCCCAGAAAATGGTCATCTTCCCCTTCTTTTCTGTGACAGGCAGGCAGCTTGACACATATGTTCAACACACACTTTCAGATGAAAGTGTTTGGATTTGGTCCAAGTGCTACATTTTTTGGTCTAACTTCAAAAGGGGACTATGGGCAGTTCAACTTGGGGGTGGGTGGCTCTGGCTTGTTATTTATGTGTATATAATTTCAAACACAGACTAATATCTGTGCCCTTCTTTTTTGTCTTATTGTAGGCTACTGCTTTTCTTGAAATTTTGCAACCACTGAAAATCGATATCATACCTACCATAAAATATGATGGTGGATGCCTACTTCAATCAAGAAATGGTTGACTGACTACAAAATTGCTGTTTGATAATGACCATATCAGACCTGAACCCAACTGAAAATTTGTGTTTTGAATGGAAGAAAAGAAAAAAGAGGAAATGTCTCACTGCAACGCTGGCTTTTTTATACTGATTACCCGTCTTAAAATGCATATATTAAAGATAGAACCCCAGGGAACTGCGCACATTCCTAAACCCATAGGTTTCTTTCACAAGCACTTCTGTGTGTGCCCAAATCACACAAAGACTGAGGGGGGAATCCACAAAAGGACTGTAATGTTTTTGTGCCCTTTAAATTTTCACAAGTTCCAGAAAAAAAGAATACACGGCGACTGCGCTACCAGGGAAACTGTGGCACGGTGTGCTGACAGGGTCGCACAAACTGAAAGTGTGTTGCCCTGGTTCTTACTCACAGCCAGAGGGCAGCATAAGACTGACTTTGCGTTTTACTTTGCACTTATTACCTGAATCGTTGTTTCCACCTGTGTCTTTTAGCCTGAGTATTTACTTGCCCCACATCCCTTGTTTGTCGCTCAATCTTGGAGTTTACTTCCTCGTGTTTGCCTGCTGCCTTGTTTCCTTGTGCTAGCTGATTCATGAGTAATTTTTGCTAAACATTAGTATCTCATTTGTTGTGATGTGCAGGCACCACTTTTTATCTTTCATTGCCAATTACCTGACTCTGTGCTTCAGCAATAACAACTTTATAATGTCTATTGATTGAACGCAACACCTTTTCCTTGCAATTTTGACAACAAAGATGACAATGAACCAGCCCCCTGTAATTCATTGTCTTCTTCATTTTCAGTAGGCTATTTTATTGTACTCGGACAACTATTTTGACAACTCCAATAACCATGTTACTTTAGAAAATAATCATTCAAAATGATCCAATTTTGTGAATTGAGATAGTAAGCTGTTCCAAGAAACCTTGAAGAGATCTATTTGCTGCTCATTCAAACGATCTTGTCTGTGGCCCTATAGTTACTTTTTTTGTCGTTATTAATTCCTGTACTATTATCTGTGCAAATTAAAATTAATCATGAGTAAAATGATGAACATGCTTCCAAGTAATTTTACTTATTCAGTGCTTGCTCAAGTCAAAAACAGGTGAGAGAAAGAAAAACATATTTTATTTGCACATTTTCAGACAACTTGACACCAAGACCTGTTTTATAGTTTAAAAGCATAAACATAACATAAAAAAATGTGCTTGGACAACTGAGATGAGGCACAGCCTCAAATTTAACTAATGCAGCAGACAGCATGGCAGGACCTTCACTAAAAATAAACATAATACAAATTATGAAAGCTGGTTATAAGTGTGTTTCACCTAGATCCTAGTTTTGTGCAGTGTAGAGAAATACAAGAACACTGTTCTTACAGACAAAATTTTGATTATTATGTTGTATGTTAGTAGAAAAAAGATGAGTTAGTTGAATATAGTTTAACACTGTTCCTGGGGGTACACTTTTTGTGTTTGGCCTGAGTTCTCAATGAATTAAGATTGACTGAGCTGACACTACTCTATCTGCTCAAGGTTCGTTTTTAATTGTTTTTTGTATGATCATAAAACATTTACCACTTTGTTAGTGATTCTTTGTCATCATACTGTTAGAACAAATGCACTTTCAACAAACCATATATGGGAAAGTTCATTTGTTGTAACAGTATGATGCATGCAAAGATGTTCCATCAAGTTATGTCTGTTCTTTTGAGCCTTTTAATAAAATTACAGGGTGTTCAACTTTTCTCCTTTATTGCTTATGAGTGAGCAAACATGTATTTGGCCCTGGAACAATTTAACTGGGCAACTAAATCAGCTTAATTAAGAGTTGCATCAAATATGTTTGAGGATAATAATTAAATTTGTCGTATACATAGCTTTACTTTCCAAACCAATGCAGGTGCTTCCAACAGGACGGCTTCACAAAAAGAAAAAAAACATATAATAATAATAATACATTTTTTTTTAATTACATGAAACTTTGTATCAGATTAAACATACAGATAAAGCATTCAATTAACATCCAATTAAAATAAATGAATGGACATCTTAGATGAGGCAGCTAATGCATTGACTCAAAATAGAAGCACTAATCTGGTCATATACTGTACCTATAGGCAGCGACAACTGCTCAACCACAATGGATCCTGAGGCCACAGTGTTCTCAGACACGAGAGAGCCCAAAATAGAAACTTTCCTTTTCAGAAAATACAGTGCTGCCTAAGTCAGTCTGTTGCAGAGATGATATTTGAACTACAGTGCACAAATAACAATATTCTACATTTGAACTCTTTAACGCTAACCTTTTGATGTACACGTAATTTTATCTTCCCGTGAATATTTAAATGTGTTTCATACGTTGGAACGATGCCAAAAACAACGGCTTTATATTTTCAGCACTGGTACACTCACACATTATTTCTTAATAGGGAATGGTCTCAAAATTCGGAAACAGGCTTAGCCTAAGTTAGTCGCAATTTAATAGTAAGAATAACCGTATGTTATTTTCACCGTGAGTTAAGACCAAATGAGTTAATACTAAACTGGAGACAGCGGGCTTCACTGTATTATTTTTTAAAGTAGCCTATTAAAATGTAATATTACACCATTATTGGGATGGCAACAAAAACACGTTTTCAGTATAGACAGTGCTTCGTACGCACGAGCAACTTGGTATTTTTGTACGGTGAAAACGTGTTTGTGGAGATGTTACAAACATACTTGTGCTTGGAAAATTAGTCTAAAGCAAAAACAATTTCTACCGTAAAACAGTTTCAACGACGCACTAACGCAATTTTATCAGAAACTATGGCACACTTATTATTATTTTTAAATAAACTGATACACTTGATGTTAATGATAACATCAAGTGTTGAATGATAAAATATGTAACCCAGATTTCTTTAAATTATAACGATTTGTGATTTTGTAAAAAAACAAAAAACAAAAAAAACATTCATTTTGCCCTTAACTGCGCTTCGAGTGCCCCCTCTGGGTAATTCTGAGTGGTACATCTTTGCCTGTAGTTTCCAGGATGGTACCGCCGTTACCTTGGTGACAGGTTCTGTGGTTAAGAAACAAAGTGCTAGGTTGAATACGATTGAACGCGAACAGACCCCGACGTTTTCTTGTAACAGTTTGAGCTAGCCTACTTATCAATATTATAATTTGTTCCCGATCTTAACAAGCTTTTCCCTCTACGTGAGAATTAGGACTAACATGTCAAAACAGGAGGGAGATCTTGAAAAGTTTCTCAAGAATGTTGATGAGATAAGTAAGTGCCATTCTGTCAAATTCGCTAGTCTACTCGCCGAGCTGGCTGTAGTTCGCGTTAACGCCAGCTAATATTCATTAGACGTTGCACTTTCTCATTCGTCAATTTCAGTTGTCAGAAGTGAACATTGAGACTAGTCTTTTAGCTGACGTTAGCTTGTCTTCGCGAAATATGTGTAGTAGGCTACAACACGTGTGTGAACAACTAAGCCAAATAAGTGATGGTTTATATTCTAGACCCGCATGAATATTATAGCGTTAGCTATGTATTTTCAGCGTTCCCGCAGCTAAACGACTGCGTCATGAAATTAGCTATCTAGTCTAGCTAGCTACAGGTCAGTTTAAATTAATTACCGTAGACTAAAGCTTTGAGAGCCGTTCTCGACATGTAACTAACATTAGCTAACATGTGGCTAGTATGTACCACGTAGTTTAGCTTCAACAGTCAGTCCTCTAGCTGACTCTTCGCTTATCCCCATTAAAGGCACTTTGGTGGAGGAGCTGAACTCCTCCAGTGAGTGTTGTCAGAGGAAAGCCATAGAGAATGCAGACCGCCTGATAGCCTCTTGGAAGCAAGAAGAACCGTGCAGGACCCGACTCAATAGGACAGTAATAAACACCAAGACGTCGCAGCAAGCGACACCACCCACGGTAACAAGCCATATAACTCATGATCCACCCCCCTTCCAGTCCGACCTAAAACACGCCGGTAGGCCTACAACAGGAATTTTACAAAGACAACAACTTTCGCATCACTCCTCGAATACACCTTATCATTCACCCACGAATTTATATATACATTTCATTCCAAGTATTATATTTTCTGGGTCTTACTGCTCCAAGTTGGCATGCGTTTTATCAAATATCTATGGTACGGTTTGTCATGTTATTAACATCCAGTGTTTCATTATTTTTTAGGATTTGAAAAATGACTCTGAGATTAGTTCTGGTAAGTTTGGAACATGTAATGTTTTGTTTTAAAGAATGTAATATGTGTATCCAAAAGACAGAACTTGTGCTGTTCAACAAATGAATCATCAAACGAAAGATATCCTATATATGGATTAATGTTCCCAAGTTGAATGTTTTAGCTGCAGCTACATGTACACGGGCTTTATAGTACGGCTATTACATTACACTTGGAATTATTAAACCGAGAGTGGGATATAATTCTTTTTGAAATTACACCCAAACATACATTGAGCCATATTCTTATGTATTCATTATGCGATTATGCACATACTTCAGTAATCTCTCCCTGTTCAACAGAAAGCCGATTGTCCTTCAGCAAGCTTTTCAATGCAATGCTGCTGCAGCTGGAATTGTCCCAGGCTCTAACTTTTGTCCTAGTAACTGGCCGATAGTGTAGTGTAACGGTTAGAGTTTGAATCTCAGCGCGGGCTGACTCATATCACAGCTGTCATTGTGCCCTTAAACGAGGCGTTTGACCTGGATCTGTTCAGCATGCTGTATATCCAGCTGTACACATATAAAAATGGGAGTTGTGTACGTCATTCTGGATAAGGGCATCTGCTCACCAAGCTCATAGTAAAATTGAGTTATGAGTTAATATTTCTAAATAAATTCAAGTGTCCATTTGTTTTGGTAAGATAAGCAATCACCAAAAGTAACTCAACAAACAGTTTGTAAAGGGAAATAAATCTAGTGTATTTGCCTGCATTCTAAAGGACGAAGGTTCATTAAAACCAGGCCTGTGTCTTTCAGGCTATAATTGGTTTAACAACTCAAATTACACAGCCATGTACAGCTGTTGACCCAGAAATATTTTCAGAATTTGAAATGTAAAAGCTGTCAGCGTTCCACCAATGTCAAAGAGCCGTGAGAGGACTCCTCAGGTCTCCCGTGTTTTTTCCACAGAGGATTTCATGAGGATTTTAGAAAAGGATGCGGAAGACAGAGCGGAGAGGAGGAAGAAAAATGAAGAACTTGCGTACGGTACGTGGAGTGTGTGAGCGAAAAAAAACATTGAATAAAAGCTGCCATTTGCCTCGTGCTACCAAAGCGCTGGTTTTCTGATGTATTAGTGCCACTGGAATGGTGTTCACGGTCTAGCCTCAGATCCTGGCGGTGATGTTTGTGACTGGCAGCCCTGTGGGGGCATTGTGCATTTGCCCACCGAATCATCCAGGGAGGGCTTAGGATTGTCCTTGTCATGCCCGAGTGACTCTGGGCAGCTGAAGCCTGAAATCCCCCGGTGCAGTGGCTGCAGCTCAGCTGTTGGGCTGCAGTGTGAACAAAAATACACAGCGGCTCGCAGCACACGCTTCAAAACAGAGCGCGGGCTTAGAGATAAAGTATTTTTATGCGTTTAAAAAAATATATATCACACGAGAAAGGTATTTGTGTGTAAATGTGCTGTTTGGTCGCCGTGGTGAAGTTTTCGGCGTTCTCTGCTTGTTTTTACGTTTCCAGAGCTAAAAGCGAAAGGGAACGAGGCCTTCGCTCGTGGCGACTACGAGGCGGCCGTCCTGCATTACACAGAGGGGCTGCAGAAGCTGCGCGACATGCCAGCGCTCTACACCAACCGGGCACAGGTGGCGCTGTCACGCACACCTCCCTCTGACAGTGGCTCGTCAGTCCAATACACAGGCTTTCAAAACACAGTCCGATCTATTAGTGAATTATTTGTGATTTAATAAACTCGGTTATTTTGACTGGATTTCAAAGTGCCTACACCACATGACGAATCATCACAAATTGACAGTCGCTGTTAACTAGCAAGTTGCTGTCTGCCATGTGAGCATTTTGGGTTTGGTGCTGCAGACATTTTTGTTTTTCAACAGTAAAAACACTTAATTATGATGCTACTACTAGTACTGCTACAACTACTGCAAAATCTGTTTGACACACAGGGAAAATTATGAAAGGAAAACAATACACCATCAGAGATTATTATGCAAATATGTATCAGAGCAGCTAACTAGTCTTATGATTTGGCGTATATATGTGACCGCTTTTGCTTCTTCCTCAGTTTTAACATTATTTTAACATTCTTAGCTGGAAACAAACAGCAATATTTATGAAATAATAATATTTTAAAAATAATAATAATGATTAAATTGTTGCAGCTAGCCTTCATGTACAGACTTTGCATCCTTGTTTCTTTTGTAGGCCTATATCAAGCTGCAGAAGTTCAAGGAGGCCATCAGTGACTGTGATTGGGCGCTGAGGGTAAGTCCTCAGACAGTGCGGGGTCAGGGACTCACACCCTCATTCCTCAACATGTCATCCGAAACAGTGGAGCCGCGTTCTGGGCCCGGGGCGGGCCGCGTAGGGTCAGCGTGCGCTGGGCCGCACCGCCCAACGCGGGGAGGAAATTGGGTTGGGGCTACGCTTATTCCTTTGAAACCGACGCCTGTGCGGTATCCCCACGGCCAGTTTCTTTCGATGAACTCTCGAACACTTGGAGTGAAAGGGTGGGGGGGATCTATCATATTGGGTTTTCTCTGGCCTACTTTGCGTTAATTCAGCTTCTGTACAATCTGAAGTCCCATTTTTATAAATAATATAAATAATAATAATAATAATAATAATATAAAAACTGAAAATGAGTTTCCGAGTCAGAGATAATGATTTCCACATTTGTGAGTTTCTCTGCGCAGCATGTCTATATTCTTCAGTGAATTACATATATATTTTCTATTAAGGCGTCCTGTCGAATGCGAGGCTTAATTCTCAGATCAGACGTGCGAATCGAGTGTCCGCGTAGCACGGCCGTTTTCCCTTTGTGGGCTGTGAGGTGAGAGACGCGCGAAGGGGAGGAGCCGCCGCGGTTTGAGTGACAGAACGCACTGCCGCCTCGTTTCACTCTGAGCCAATTTTCACATGACAGGAGCGTGGGCCGACCCGCTAAACGATTTAAAAGTCCTGTGTTTTTCCCCAAGCTCTGCCACTGTCCTGTCACCCGCAGTGCGACGAGAAGTGCGTCAAGGCGCTGATTCACATGGGCAGAGCCCACCAGGCCCTGAAGAACTACACGGAGGTGAGGCTCCTTTCAATCCTGTCAGAATGGGCAGTCTGCAGAGAGCTGCTCTTCACTCTGACACGCTACGTAAATACAAAGCAGATACACCCTGACTTTCTCCACTAATGGTGAGCTACTGTTTTTGCTGCGCATATGAGAGCAAAATGCTAATATGAGGCCACCCTGAAGTCACTTGTTTGCTTGCACACAAGTGCCTGTACTTGCAGTTATACAGCAGGCCAGACCAGATAGAACAGTGACATGGCTAACAAGTTTAGGCCTTTCATTTGTGCCCATTAAAATGCAAAACAGCCACTGGAGGTATTGGCTTTGACAAGTGTTATTGGCATGTAATCCAGTGTTAGGATGTGATCCTTTCCAACCAGTTTACAATGATTGTTTTCCATATGCAGTGCATTTTATTTCATTCATGAATTAGTTAGATCTGCTGTCAGGATACTTTAAATATTTTCCCAGTGCTTGCTCTGATTAAAAGTTCAGTCCATTACTAGATGTTCAGTGTTCCTATAATGGCCAACATTTCCCCAACATAGAAGCTTAAAGCAAAACCTTACAGGGAGAGATGGTTCTTTCTGGGTGTACATATTGAAGAAAAAAAAAAAAAAAAACATTGGTCATATGTGCAAGTTCATATAATTTGACACAACATAAGATTATTCTCTTTCTCCATTTCTAAAATGGCTATGGTATGTATACTTTTAACTTTCCTATAGATGCTGCTTTGGTCTTCCACTTGCATTGTGCATTGACTAGCATGCGTGGGAAGTAGCTTTTCATTTGGAAAGAAGGTTGGTGTTGTGTATCTTCTCATGTGTTGCACTCTGCTGTTGGACTAATAGAATAATAACAATTTTGATGTTGAACCTTCTCAGGCACGAGGATGCTATCAAAGGATTTTGGACATTGAGCCTGGCCGAGCTGCCTTGGTAAAACGTACGACCTCTACACTCCCAAAATCTCAGCCATGGATGTTACTGTATGCCAGGAACAAGGGTTTATTAGAGGCCATGTCTGTTTAATTAGGTTATGACACTTTGAGTGTTTGTTATGGTCTTTGTGCTCACGATTACAACACAACATTGACAGAATTTATTGTTTGTTTGCTGAACATCACCCTGGTAAGTTAAGCAAGGATTTCTCTGGGCTGTGCAAATGAATGCTTCTCATCTTGTCACACTTTGTGTTATGAAACTAATTGGTGTAAAACTTGCACTCAGTGTTTACATTACATTTCAGGCATTTAACAGATGCTCGTATACAGAGTGGCTTACACAACATTTTACATTTTCATTGCATCCGTTTATACAGCTGTATATATACTGAAGCAATGCACGTTAAGTACCTTGCTCAAGGGGACAACGGCGGTGTCCTACCAGGGAATCGAACCTGCGACCTTTAGGTTACAAGACCAGTTTCTTGAGGGGAAAAAGAAATGTGCATTTCTCTTAAAAAATGAAAGAAAAGGTGCACCCTCTTTCTTGGTTATATGCGCTTCTGTGAACATGACATGACTGAACGACTGCCGAAACAGCTACATCACAGAGGCAGTTTAAAATCTCACATCGAGTTGAGACCTTCGAATCATCAGTGACTGTGTATAGGTGAGCACTTTCTTTAAAATTTACAGATGTGATTCTTTGGCGACTGATTGCTGAGAGGGTTGGAGCAACCTGTCATGCCAAAAATAAATCATTAATGACGGCTAAAACACTGTTCCCTTGGAGCCATCGTGTCGAAATTAGTCTCACATCGACGAAAAGGCCACGGCATTACTTTATCTTACGTTGTCTTCAGGACGACCGTACGTCTCCGTAATTATAGCTCTGACACTGTTACACCATCAAAAAAAGCCCCATTTTGGATTTTTGCTTCAATGAAGAGTAAAATTACATGTCTGCTAGTCTGCGGAGGTTAAGAGCCTGTGAAATTTTGTCAGGGTCTGTAGTGGATGAAGGGCTTCTATTTTAGGCCTTTAGTTGAAAAGGTTGAATTATTTTTTTGATTTTGTATTATAATACTCCTTCAGTATAAGCGTTTTCTGAACCTAAAAAGCTTGGAATTGATCGTTACCTATGAAATATACCCCTGATGTTGAATACAATCTCATCCCATCTCTTCTGTTTTCTTAATTTTTTTTTAGAGTACCTGACCCAGGTGGATCTGGAGGAAAAGAAAGAGGTGCAGGAGAAGAGATCGCGGGATGAGTTTGAGAAGGGGAAAGAAGAGGCTTTGACTGTGCACCTCCTGCTGGAAAAGCTAAAGAAACCAGAGCAGATGATCATGTACTACTGCGGAGGCCTAGAGCTGCTCTCTCAGGCCATAACCGACTGTGAGTACAGACAGATACCACCGCTATTACTGACTGAGTACAGACAGATAGCACTGCTCTTATTGACTGTGCGGATAGATTGACACTACTGCGGTTACTGACATGCGAGTTATGGATGAACTGGACTGAAATTAAATAAGACTTAAACATTAAACGTTAGCATTAAACATAATTAGATATTAAATTGAATAATACCTCATCATATTTCATTTGATGAGGTATTACAAATGACTTATAACTAACCTATTGATGATTAAGGCTCTCTGGATACCTAAATCTAGGAAGAGTACAGTAAGTACCCAATGTGCAAAACGTATAATTAAATGACCACAACACCTTTCAGATTCTTTATATCGCCAACAAAGGACTTTGTCAGTCGATCACAGCGTGTATGAGGGAGAAAGAGCTTACATGTGTTCACCGATGCCAAATTAATTACAATAAAGGGAAAAGAAAGAAAGAAAAGAAAAAAAAAAGATGATACATTAATTACTGGCTTTTACATATGCGACAGATGGGAAAAATGACCAATTCTGGCTTATCGGTACCTTTCAATCTCTTATAAGAAATGCAATGTTTCATGATTATGATGATACATCAATTACTGGCTTTTAAATATATGACAGATGGGGAAAATGTCAAATTCTAGCTTATCGGTACCTTTCAATCTCTTATAAGAAATGCAAGGTCTCATGGTTATGCAATGGCTAAAGATTACCTTTATGGAAAAATCAGGACAGAAACAGAAACAGAAACTGAGCAGTCCATCTAATTACATGGAAAGACACATAACCTCTACAGAAACAGGGTCTACTGGGAAAACTGGGCAACAATTTTCTGGGAACAAATTGTTGCAATGGTCGAGCTGTTAGTTATGGAAACACGTTAATTACGTTGCTGATTCATTCTGAATCTGCTAGCTGAATATTTCACTAACAAATACATTGGTAGTAAAAATATTCAGTTTGCAGATATGATTTTAGAATTGATCAGTAACTTAATTTTCGATAGTAAATTCACGTGCGTTTAGTTAGAATTAAACGCACATTACCGTGGCTTGGTGCTAACTGGTGCCATTGGCAGTGAAATACATGTTTAAAACAAGTTTTCCAGTAAGTTATTTAAGCAATCAGTTATCCTCTTAAGCTGCTTCATTGTGTCAGTGAGGGGCTGCATTGCTTCGGTTGCACAGAAGGGGGCACTGTTGGTCCTCTGTGGCAAGAGGAAGGCAAACTAAATGTGGTCTGGCTACTGTTTTTCTAGAGTCTCCTGGTGCCGGTTAGACCCATTTCGTGTCACTGTTTGCTTGCAGCTAAGTGAGCGTTTTTATTTAAAGCACCACCTAATGGCGAAAGGCCACCAAAATAGCATCCTATTGGGGAATCAATCTGTGCCATTTGTTTCAGTTCCTGTCATTTTAGGTACTGACATCTTTTTGAATTATCTGTCAGTCTGTCAGTCTATTTCAATCCCGATTTCAGTCTCTGGCAATTCAAGTATCTGTCATTTCAACCCGTGTCACGACATTCGTTATTTCAATACTCGTCATTTCATTCACCGTCATTTCGGTAGCTGCCATTTAAGTTCAGGAAGCCCGGGCGCAGTTCTCTCGCAAGGGCACATTTGTGGCAGTGCCAAAGACGCAGCAGTCCGATTTGGATTTTCATTCCGTACAGATTGTGTTCACGGTCAAAGGGCCCGCCAGCCGTATGCTGCATGGTGCGCTCAGGTGCACAGCCTTCCAGGGGCCGCTCAGGGGCCCCTCTCTGTGGGACCCCGCCTTCCTCAGAGCTCGCTGTCAGAACCCATTAGGCAGCGGGCTTCGGGGATCCCCGCTGCGGTTCATTGGCTGGTCACGGTGAGCGCTGCTCGCTCACTCCAAAAAATCCCACCAGAGCAGACAGGCGGGAGAGGCAGACAAGCAGCCTTTCATATTTATTTGCACACTGTTCATCACCCACTGGACAAGTCCCAAAGGCTCTCCGCGTTGTTGACACTGCCAAGATTTCTTCCTTACTGTGGCTCCTCACTGTTGCGCAATAGGAAATGTTATCTTTGTTTTGAGTAGAAAAAAATGTGTATTAAAGGAAAAAGCATATACTGTATTTCAAGTATGACAGCATATTGGACAACAAAAAAAAACCGGATTATCTGCTTTGAGATGGAACAAACAAGACGGGTAGAGCCTTCTCTCCTGGATATGTCAGGGCTGTGCTGGCAGCCGTGCCAACTTTGTGTCTGCTGGGAAAGACTGTGACGAAGCGCCGTGACATTGCAGAATGACCTCTCTCGCGCGCTCGCGGCCGAGCCGAGAACGGCTCCCTCTCCGCTGGGTCCCGCCGCCCCGCCGCCCTCCGACCCCGACCCCGGCGAGAGGGCGCTGCTTTTCTGGAGCTGGCTGGCTCTCGGGGCAGAGGGAAAGACCTCTCTGGGCCCTGATGCCGTCTCTCTCTCTTCCTTTGGCAGGCACTGGCCAGACGCTCTTTAGGTTGAACGACGGCTTCGGTGTCATCAGTGGCAATGACGCTGTGAGGAGGTAAGGAGGCCAGCGAGAAGGTCCTGGCAGCCAGAACGAGCCAGAGAATAGACACGCACAAAGCTTCCCGTCAAAATCATGCTGCTGTTGGGAGCGCGTGTGGGCAATAGAGGCTGTACGGTCAACATTGACATCTGTTAATGGGTCATATAGCATTCATTCAAAATGACAAACGTGTATGTTTGTAATTGTGAGTGAATGCCATAAAATTGATCTATCCATATGTACAGTCTCTGGAAACACAATGTCACTGTAGAGATGGTTGAAATGCATTTCTTGCTTTTAGACCAGGCCCTGCAGTGATGCAGTAGCACTGCTGAGGCTTGAGGGCGTCAGTGTTTAGTTTGTGTTGTTGGAAGCTTACGCTAGCAGGGCTGGCAAAGCAGGAGTCTGGCCTCCATGGCGGTGGTGCTGTCTCTTTAAATAAGACACGAAACCCTCCCGTCCTCAGGTGCCTGTGCCGGAGCTCAGCGGCGGCGCTTTCTGAAGAGCTGTGCGTCTCTGTGCTGAAGCTGTGGAGCGCAGTCTGCAGGGCAAACGGCAAGTGAACCCTACGCCCTCGCCACGCCCCCCAACCTCAGCCGTGCCCACTCTCACCAGAGACCCACTGTCACATCGCAGTGACGGGTCTTTAAAGAGCTTCTCCATAGCAACGCTCAGACCTTATGATGTGAACGTGCAGATCTTATGATGTAAATGCTATTTTAAAAAAAAATGTACTTAGTTCAAAACCAGCATGAAACAATCATATCATGCATTGTACAACATTTCTAATTTCATTTGTCTTCAGTATATTATAGTTTTTTTTTTGAACAGTTACTTAAAGTATAACATTTGAAACATTGTAAAACAAATATTATAAAAGATAGCCTACACATCCCTACATCCTCTTCTGAGCACGCTGAACATAGGACCCACAGATCTGTGCATATTTAGTCAGATTTTCGCATTAAAACTCCTCCCGCGCTCTCCGTTTCAGAGGAGAACCAGCGGCTGTTGCTGCAGGGCTCTCTGGAGCAGGAGTGCGTGGTGCAGCTGCTGGCATCGGGGGGCGCTGGAGTGCGGAGCCAGTGCCTGGAGCTGCTCTGCGTGTTCACACAGGACCAACATGGCCGCCGCTTGCTCATTGGCCTGCCGGATCTGCACGTGTAAGAGCTCTCCTGTTGAGCCAGCCTATGATAATCAAACTGCTTTGCATTTGATAGTGTCAGCTGCTCGGTCTTATACGACTTCGATAAGTTGGAACAAATAGCATGTCACACCTAACTTCGTGTGTACTGCATACAGGCTCTTGCTAATAATTGTTGACATTCACAAGGGCACCGTACAGTGTATGATAATTACTGTACATCTTGTGCCAACTTACAGTAAAGGAACCCTGTAAATCTTCACATATTGAGTAACAGACCAGTGGTTCCTACCGCATATTAAATACACAGTCAATCATCTCTTTTCCCTATTGAGTATCTCATTATGAATCCCCTTCCTGTACTGAGTACCACATCATGAATCTCTCTCCCATATTGAGTATTACATCATAAATACCACTTATATTGAGTACCACATCATGAATCCCTCTCTCATATTGGGCACTACATCATGAACCCCTCTCATACTGAGCACTACATCATGAATCCCTCTCATATTGAGTACTACATCATGAATCCCTTTCATATTGAGTACTACATCACAAATCCCTGTCTCATATTGAGCACTACATCATGAACCCCTCTCATATTGAGCACTACATCATGAATCTCTCTCATATTGAGCACTACATCACAAATCCCTCTCTCATATTGAGCACTACATCACAAATCCATGATACAGCTGGAGGCCAGATTCTGAGTTCGGATCTCATAAAACCGACCATTGACACATTGATGCAGCCAGTAGGAGTCTTGCCTTGAATACTAGGAGACATGTAGTGCAGTTTGCTTTGCTGTGTCTTCAGATGTTTCATAATTTAGGAATGCTGTTGCAGTGGACGTGCCAGTATTGCACTGTCTCTAATATAAGGATCTGACATTGCGATGTTGAATCTGACGCGGAGCACTGCTCATGTCTCATATGTTCTCCGCGTGTCTGCTGATGTCCAGGCTGGTGAAGAGCCTCATGAAGTGCCTGTGTGACGAGGACCCATCCGCGGAACGCGCGCTGTCTGTTCTGGGAGCGCTGGCGGCGGAAGAGCGGTAAGTGCGCGCTGTCGCCCCTCCGGCCACGCCCGAACGTGACCGCGGCGGGCGCACCGTGCCGTGCCACCTTTATAAATGGAAGTGTTTTTAATGGGACGGTTTGCGATTCGGTTCGGGACCCGGCTCCGCGTCGGTGGAAAAGCCCTGCCGTTCGCTTCACGCGCGCGGCCTGTAGGGGCAGCGCTGAGACTCTGGCGACTCGTACCGTCAGACAGGAAGCGCAGCAGATGCAGCCTGCTCCTAACGCCAGAGACGCAGGAACTCAGGCAGAGAGGACAGTGACAATGAGGCTTCTGTTGAGAAATGACTGCTGAGCTCATTGGGAAAAAATTCTGGCCCGAGCACAAACGGAGTCTTGTAACTCGTAATGGCTTTGTTGCTTGCACAATTAATGGCGTAAAGAATTGAGCCTTTGATTTTTTCATCCATTTCAATGCGCTGTCTATTCTGCTGTCTGTTTTGTCATTGTTTGAGAGTCCAGCAGTGACTATTTAAGGGTTCGTTTTGGACGGGCGCCAACTCTTTCACAATGCTTCTGCTGAAGCAGACCCAGAGTTTATCAGGCATAGCAACACAACAAGCATAGCAACAATTTCCCTGGACTGGGAGCCCGGACTGGGGTCCCTGGAGGAGTCCCAGGAGGCTCTCCACTAAAATTTTAAGAATGTTGTGAAGTAGCCGCCGGGGCTCAAAGCGATTTTATTTTTTATTGAAGGTGTGCACCAAGGCAAGACTTGGCGGGGTGGCGTAGCTGCTGTCCCAGTTTGCAGCAGTGTTAACTTGCTGTTAGCAAAATGATTCTTTCGGTTGGAGAGTGGACTCGGAATTCAGTGGATCCAGTGCTGTTTAAGAGAGAAATGTGTGCGGATAAAAACGTCCAGGTTTTATACTAGTTTCAGTCGGACTGTGACAGGGATGGTCATATGAAACTTCCGTTGATTTCCTCCATAGAGAAATTCTCCTTTGATGCGGAAATCCATACGTGGGTAAAGGTTTCTGCAGTGTGTTACGTCAGGCCCATTCACTATGCATGTTGGAATCTGAGATCCATACACTTAAGACTTTTTTGATGTACTGATACCAATCTGATGTCATCATTGGAAATCTGCCAGGGTGAGCTGTAATGGAGTCCTGACCCTTCGGTGGCTTTGACTGATATTTTTATACACGACAGTCTCTATGTAAAGCAGCCACTCTAGTGGATTAGTTCTAGAACATTCAGTTCAGAACGAACCTATATATGTCTGTGCATTTTTCATTAGGGTGGAGCGCCAGTGGGTGACTGTTCTCCATAAGCACAGAATGAGCTAAAATTATCTATAGATAAGGATATTTGATAACGGTCTGAATATGCATGTCTAACAGCTATTTAGCATAATTCTGCGAAAAAGCAGACATTTACGGATAAAAGACCAAAAAAGCCCAGAATGTTCGCATTAGAGCATTGGGACGATAGTGATAACTTTTTCATCCTAAATTTTCATTGAGTGTTTTCTTCTTTTTCAGATTTCGCACCCTGTTGAGGGAAGACTTTGCAGCATTATTTGTTCCTCCGTTTGTAAGATACCTGGTAAGATGCGTGTGTGCTCCAGTGGGAATCGAAAAGGAGACGATAAATGCTGAGATCCTTGTGACACTCTGACACGTAAAGGCACCCCTGTCCTGCTGCCACGGCAACACTCCGTCATCGCTGTGTTTTACTTTTCTTCTTGCAGAGAAATATCACTTCAGCCAACCGCAGTCTGCTGCCTTTGCTCATATCAGTTTTGTTCAGTATGGCTTCTGACAGCTTCATCTGCGGAGAGATTGCCCAGTGCAAGGACTGCTGGGAAGCCTTTCTTATTGCCATGGTAATTTATGGGCACTTAGAGCGATTGTTTGATTTACCGTTTGAATACAATCAAGTTTCAAGAGCTTTGCCAAAATTCGACGCCTTCCCTCTACAATAAAAAAAAGATTGTTTTAATGTTTCCTCATCACAAAAATGAATTTAGCGTAAATTACAAACTTTATTTTTTGAACGTTCAGCAGAATGAGACGGTTTGAAAGTGCGTGAAGTGCGGCGGTGTTTTCCAGGAGCGGTGTTCGCATGGTGAATACAGAGACGTCCTCGGCGCGCTGCTGGGCCTGCTGATAAAGCTCTCGGCCCGGCCCTTCCCGCCCGTCCAGGTGAGACAGGGGTGTAGCGCTCCTGACTGCAGGCAGCCGCCGTGCCGCTGAGCACCTCCAGATCAATATCTTATTACCGAGGAGTGGGCTGAAATGGCTCGGGTGGTGATTTTGCCTGAGTGTTTAAGCAGGAGCGAATGATTGTTGGGCGTGAGGGTCGTGCTGATATCGTTTTGAGAGCTTGATTTAGTATTCAATGCGTGATACTGACTTTGGGAGATGTACTCTAGAGTGTGGATTGTGCTGATGTTGTTTTTGAGAAGGCTGTGAATGTGTATGTGCAGGTGAATATCAGATGTGTTGATGAATACTGGATTATTATTGGGAGATGTACTGTAGAGTGTGGATTGTGCTGATATCGTTTTTGAGGAGGCTGTGGATGTGTATGTGTAGGTGATTATCAGATGCGCTGTGGATACTTGACTTTTGGGAGATGTACTCTAGAGTGTGGATTGTGCTGATGTTGTTTTTGAGAAGGCTGTGGATGTGTATGTGCAGGTGAATATCAGATGTGTTGATGAATACTGGATTATTATTGGGAGATGTACTGTAGAGTGTGGATTGTGCTGATATCGTTTTTGAGGAGGCTGTGGATGTGTATGTGCAGGTGAATATCAGATGTGCTGTGGATACTTGACTTTTGGGAGATGTACTCTAGAGTGTGGATTGTGCTGATGTTGTTTTTGAGAAGGCTGTGGATGTGTATATGTAGGTGAATATCAGATGTTGGATACTGGATTTGGAATGTACTGTATGTGGATGTACTGATATGTCTGAAGGCTGTGGATGTGTATGTGCAGGTGAATATCAGATGTGTTGGTGAATACTGGCCTACTGTTTCTCTGTCCTGCAGGACTATGCTGTTCCCATCAGCTGCCGGTGCTTGGCCTTGCTCAACCATCCCGACGGACACATCATCACTGTGAGCCATTTTATAGAGAAAGACTCCTGGTGAATGAATGCTGATTTCCTGATGAATGCGTAGCAATGCTAATATAACATATAGAGAGTTATAAGCTTGCTCCCCATCATTGCACCATTTAGCTATCCCTGGCAATTTTTTGTTTAAGAAAATGGAGTCATATTGAATGCAGTCAATTTTAGGCCATATTGCCGAGCACTAGTCTGCCGTCATGCCACTGATAAAAGTGCCATCCAGCTAATATTTTGGGTAAAGGATGGTGTGACCTTCTGCAATATTTTCAGTCGTTTTTGACCAAGAAATGCATTATGAGTTTTATCTATGGCTATGAGGAGGAGAGTCTCTTTCTTGTGATATTAATATCTTTCTACTCCAGGTTTGTCAGTGAGATGTGCTGATTTGAATTATAACTGTCGCCAGACTGTGTATTTGAGAGAATGGTTCCACAGTTCAACTGTCCGTGTCTGATTTGAAGAATAAACGATGGAACACGTTTCCTAATGACGTGGATTAAAATGTGATAAATGCCGCCGTCGTTGATTAGAGAACACTGTGAGCTTCCGTCTGCCGTTTTCCTGCCGCGTACCTTCGCAGTTCTGATTAGTGGGTGGAAACGGCAACGAGCCTTTTAGCTAGAATGTGTATGTGTGTGTCTGCATGTGTGTGTGTATGCATGTCTCTCTCATGTCTCTCTCTAGATGTAATTATCTTAGGGTTTGTACATTATTGAATGCATTATTATCAGTTACTCAAAGAAATGATGTGTCTACAAAAATGTTTTCAGCATACAGAAATGCCAAGTTGTGCATACAAAGCTCTGCCATGTCATTTTATCCAGACGCACGTTTGCTCTGTTAATGTACTTTATATGTTTGTGTGTCAAATAAAGTTTAGCGAAATAAGTAAAATAATATAATTAATTTAAAAATGTAAAATAATAAAAATAAAAAATTTTTGTGAACAAAATAAAAAAAGAAAAAATAAATAATACATTTTATTGATGATGTGCTTTTCATACATGCAAAGCACTGCATGCAGACAATTGTTGAAACATAGTGCAGTTATTTACATTTTTTAAAGTGCAACAGCTGAATTGCAGATTATTTCTATTAAATTATTGCCAATTCACACTCATGTGATGCATGCACTGACCACTTTCAGATGGTGAGATGACGCAGTTACATGAAATAATTTAGGAAACATTGGTTAGCATTACTTTTGAATAGACCTTGTTTAATTTGTGTGGGCTAAGATAACCAATATTGTTTGTTGTAACTTGGCCAGATTTTGATATCAGTACTTTTAATGACACGGCTAGATTTTTGCGAGTTTTAATGAATGACTTGGCATTTTTAAAGTTGAAAGTGTTTTATGTTGATATGAGATTGCAGCACAGTAAATGACCCTAACCCTGGGGATCCCCAAACTCATTCCCCAATCCGATTAAAACTAAGTTGGCCACAGACTTTCCCAAGCCTTGAGTGGTGAGAAAAAGCAGATAGTCACTGACTAATGGTCATCAGGACCTTTCCAAACTTTATCACTTTCATAACTCAGCATGTTTGCATTCGCAGTTTTTAATTTGCACATTCCTCTCTGTGCCATAAAGCTGTTTTGACAAAGTTGACAGATCCTTTCACATCTTCCTTCCATGGAAATTGGAGAGTTTTCCACTAACCTTTCGGGCCTGGTGTCACTGGAGTTCACTGAGAGTGCTATGTTCTCTGCTATTTGTGTGTGCGCTATTTGGTTATTTAAACATGAAAATTAGATTTGACATATGCTGGAGCTCTTATCTAGAGGGACAATAAGCAGACACACATACACACACACACAGACACACACACAAATTGTATTGCTCAAGGAAAACAATTTCAAGCAGCACCATTAAGATTGTGACAGTCAACTTTACTTGATTGAAAGAGTATATTTTTTCATTCAATCTGTTTTATTGATCAGAGATTCTTACCATGTATCCTACACTACAGCACCATCTGCTGGTGGGGCCCGGCCCCACAAGGCCCTAATATAAAATGAGGTGTTACTATATGTGTTCTTATGTTCACTCTGCAGCGGAGCACAGGTGTTCTGAGTATGGTCCTCCCACAGTCCCAAGATGCAACACAAGATGCCGTTAAGGGAGGGATAGTGAAGAAAATACTCAAACTACTAAAGGTAGTTTCAGTTTTTCTTATGTTAGCAAACAAATGTTAATCCTCTTAGCTTCTTTAGAAGTAAATGTAATTGTTAATTTTGTTTTCAGTACATTGTGATCTAATCCATTTTGTAGTTCAGAAGACTCTTTCTATGAAGAAAAAAAAGCTTGTTTTGAAAAGGACAAGGACAGAGGTTGATTTAATTAAGGTCTCATTGAATTAAAGGCATTAGATTAATTAACTTGTACCTTGCTCATTTCCTGTAGTTAAATGCATGTGTCTAAATCAATAGCTGTCCCATCGCTGTCTCTTTCTCAGTGCTCAGTCTGCTCTGCTTTGTGGTTTCAGGGCTCGGGGCAGACCACCACTCGATACTGCATAAAGACCTTGGCAGTGTGCACTGCAACCAGCCAGCAGGCCCGGGAGGAACTGGTCAACCTGGACAAGGGTCAGTGTCCCAGGACATACCCTAGCACGTTAGCAACCCCAGAGGATTCCCTAGCACCTTAGCAACCCCAGAGGATTCCCCAGCACCTTTGCAATCCCAGGACATACCATAGCAATTTAGCAACCCCGTGACATACCCTAGCTCCCTATCAACCCCAGGGCATTCCCTAGCTCCCTATTAACCCCAGGGCATTCCCTAGCACCTTAGCAACCCCAGGACATTCCCTAGCACCTTAGCAACCCCATGGTATACCATAGCACCTTACCAACCCCAGGGTATACCATAGCAGCTTACCAACCCCAGGGTATACCCTACCACATTAGAAATCCAGTCGCTCATGATGAGATCTTTCTGCACATAGCCGTTTCCTTGTGTCTGACAGCAGAGAACCTACTGATACACATTCAGCCCTGTTCACACAGTGATGTGGGACCATGCAATCAGTGATAGTGAGCGATGCTTTGGTAGCAGATCACACAGCCACAGCAGGACTGGGTGGAGCCAGCTTTCACAGTGCATGGGCCAGCCAATCAGACAAACCCAACGCGCATCTGGTTCCGTTGTTCAAAAACGGGAAGGACTAACCTATATGACAATATCAGAGAGACATATAGGCTGCCCAATTTTTTAGATCTCCAACCGGATCACAGTGATTTACTTTACACAGTGATTATCTTTTATCTATGTTCTGATTGGCTAACCCAAATGTGTCCTCGTAGCTGTCTAGAATGGTAAAATAGCAGTTTTCTGGAAAGTTCCTTCCCTCTATCTCTTGATATAGAGTGATTAAAGCACACCTGCTATTTGTCTTCCAGTGGCAGAGCTGAATCTGTCCCCGTCTCCTGTGGTGAGATAAGTGGTGTATCTCTTTTCCACCCAGAGTGTGCGTGAACTGAATCACTGTCCTTTTCACCGGAGGACTGGATTTTTATCCTTCAGACCTTGGGCCAGAAAGAGCGTCTGCATCACGTCACCTTTAGCCAAGACTGTGTGTGTTTTCGTTTCCTTGCATTTGTGTGTGTGTGTGTGTGTTTGTGTCTGTGTGTGCATCTGTCTGTGTGTGCGTGTCTGTGTGTGCATGTTTGTTTGTGTGTGTGTTTGTATGTGTGTGTGTGAATACACCGTGCAGGGCTGCGGACTCTGAGGAGGCTGGTGGGCGGGGCCGGGGAGGTGGAGGCGGGGAATGCGGCGCTGTGTTTGGGACACTGCCTGGACGTCCCGGGAGTGGCCGCCGCGCTCCTGGGGACCGACGTGGTCCTGCTGCTGCTGCGCCACGCCGCCGGGGACGCTGGGAGCGCTGGGAATGCTGGGAACGGGCGGAAGAGCGGGAGCGCCCAGCAGAACGCCGCCATTGCCCTGGGGAAGCTGTGCGAGGCCGAGCCCAGGTACCTCCGCCTTTCACACAGGGCAGAGTCCTGAAAGAGCTTCTTCTGTCCCATTATGAATTTAGCTTTTTCTTTCAAAGCCGTACACATCCCACACAGCAGAAATCCAAGTTATTGCAAATTCAGTGGCAACCTGTTATCCACAGCTTGCAATCTCGCAAAACCTTTTTGCTCTTTAGGCTTAATAACAAAGCACCGTTTTTGTATGAGAAATGACACTCAAGGGCACTGATAACACGCCTATGAAGCCCCCAGTGTGTTAAGTTACCCTCAGTGTACCTGCTTTCTGACGGATAATCCATGCACTTCTACTCTTGTATGTCACACACACACACACACACACACACACACACACATACGTACACACACACACACACACACACACAAATGGTCTTCACTCACACGTCTCCTCACATTTTGCCGGTTCCAAATCTTATTCTCTTTCCTCTCCAAGCCAGTGCCTTGAGGAAGCCATTGTGAAAAGACATTTTTGACACCGCATTGGCATTGATAAAGAGTTTACAGTCCATTTCAGAGGATGAGGAGAGCCAATCAGGCGTGAGGTGGCGGCGCGCCCGTCGGGCCCAGACGGCTTAGGCTGGATTTTCGCAGATGCTCCGCGATTATGGGTTAAGCCTTGGAAGTGTTGCCGTCCTCCAGAAAGTCCTACATCATGTTCCTTTCAAATGTACATCCTTGTCATGCAGGAGAGTAGATATAAAGTATCAGGCATTACAGAAAGTGTGGCTCGCTTATTTATGAATGGCGCCACTCTGTGTAACATAGCCGGCTGTAAATATTTTTAATGCTTAAGGCTGTGTTTAAACTTTTATTTTGTTTTATTTTGATTTCAGACACATGGTGAAACTCAGAGAACTTCATGGCCTGGAAATACTTCACTCCTGTTTGCAACGGACAGCTTAAGGGAGGAAGTGACCCGAGGACTTCGGAAACTACTGGAAGATGTGGCATGCTAAGGGGGACGGCTGAATGTGCTTGCGGCCTTCGCTTTCTGCAGTGAATTCCGGCGACCGCGGTCTTGTCAGTCATTACACGTCCCTCTGAGGTTTAAAGCGTAAAAAACGTGTAGAGAGATCGGAGGTGAAGGGGCCCCTAGAGGTTCCATTAAGTTGCGGATTCTCCACACATTTGTCCTCAGGTTTTGGAGCTGATGCTTCATCACGGTCTCACTGCATACCCCTCATCCGTAGGGGGTTTCAGAGGTCTCCTCTTCAGTGCGGACGCCCGTGCGAGCCGCTTCCTTCCTTTAGCCTCTAAAATGCGTCTGCGGCGTTCTCTGTTGACTGTCGACCCTGGACAATAAACTCAAAACCCGTGCCTGCGATGCTTTCTTATTGTCTTTCTGCTGTATAAGTGATGGAAGAGATGTATCGATTTTTTTGTGTTATTGTTTTGTAACATAATGTATCTAACACCTGCCACAGAAAGAGAGGCTAAATAAATATACAGGAAGTGAGACTGAGACAAAACTGTTCATCAAAATAGCTTTACTTTAATTTGGCAGGTACTTATTTTTTGTTGATAATAACCCGTTTTTATGTATTGGTTCCTTTTCAAAAGTGATTATTAGATAACAGAAGTGAAAGAAAAGCGTTTGGACCCCCGGTAAACTGAGTAGTGGCACATGTTTTGGAGAGAATTTGAATTGGTACCTAGGTCTTGTATAAACTTCTGTTGGAGGATGTCTGCCTGGGACGGAAGGTCCAGATTCATCCGGGATTCAGATGCTTTCATTCACGTCCTAGCATTTTTACCCTCAGTATCTCAATCCCTCTAATCTTTGTCTCGGTTACCCACTAGAAGACAGCGGCTCAAAGTCCTGTTGTATTTTACCACAAGCAACACATTTGTTTCTAATTATTAGGCCTTATAATGAGCTGGCCTGGAGTTGCTCAATAAGGTTTAAAAAACTAATTAAGAAAATACTTGAAACATGAAAAAAACCTAGTCCTGAAAGCTAATGCATTTTATAGTGTCTTTTATAGTGTGTACTTTTTCCAGTGATCCATCGACAATGTTTTCTAAATAAGCATTAGAATCCAATACGTCCTCTGTACTGTATGTTCATAAATGTGCTTGACTGCCCTTCTGCCTTTAGATAGTCCCTTGATGTTTGGTCTGAAGCTGAGGAATGTGGCCACACATCATGAAACACTCAATTTGAATTCTGACGCACACTTTGATTAGCCCAGGAAAGAAAGGTAGAACGAGAGAAATAACGGGAGAATGAATTTCCTGCAGGTTTACGCACGGAAAGCACTGCGAGGTCTGGCAGTGATTTTGTCACAGCTTGAGGTAATATCCGGTCTCAACTCCCAGACAAATGCACCAATCCACTGAAGGCTTGTTTAGAAAGTATTTTAACGAGGACGGCTGAATTCAGTTTATGCTATAAGAAAGCGCTTAACAGGGAAAAACTGAACACGGTTACCAGTATGACGTGTTCAGCGTTTTAAGCGTTAACAGCACAGAGCCTCAGAATGTGACAGAGCCCATCGTTTAGAGCCGCGGTCCCTAGATGTTGAGTGAAAGCATTGACACCTGGACTGTCTTGGCTGTAGCGGATACTTGTTTTAGTGTCAGGGAAATCTAATCCGTGTATAAATGAATTGCGGGAGAGACTGCGCTCTCAGTATGGCTGTCACTGTCTGTGCCCTTACAAAGCAGCAGCTTCCTGCAGAGGGATTCATGTGTCCATTTTAAATTTTTATAGTCTGAAGAGGACTGAAATACAATTGCTTTATTGCAGTTGTGTATATTCAGTATATATACGGTATATATACGGTATATATATATATATATATATATGGGTGGTAATATCAATTTGCTTGGATAACCTAGTGTCCAGAACAATAGCATGTTTTGTTAAAAACCATATTTAAAATTTTTATAGCGCTTTTTATGGCTGTTTATAGCTAAGTCTCGCTGTGCACACTATTTCACTGCACTGTCCTTGATCTTTTGTGGACCTTATATTACATAAGAAAATTATATAATTATCCCCTGCTGCCACCTGAAGCGGTCAGTCACCTTTCAAACCGTGATGGAAAAATCAGCAGGTGTGTAATTCTGGGAAATGCCAAAGCTAACACTTGTTACTGTGTGTGTGCATGTGTGTGTGTGTGTGTGTGTGTGTGTGTGTGACCTTGAGACATTTTCTTTCTGTCGTTTTTAAAAGCCGCTGCCGAAGATGAAGACATGGAAAGCTCTCAGACGGTATAGAAGGGCACTTTTTCACAGTATCCCCGCTGCTGGAAGATCACACAGAGACAGGGGGGCAGTGGAAGAAAAACACTCTCAGATAATCTACCCTCTGATCTCCAGTCTGCCTCCCAGGGGGCAGATTGGTTCCCCTCGGCGGATGAAAGGCAGGGCCGCGACGGGCTAAACTCCACAAAGGCTTCACGCGTCAGCCGGCTCGTTTCCCCAGACGGATGGGATTTTCCAGCGCCAAACAGAGATTCCGCGGCATCCGCGGGCGGGCTGGGCCCGGCGTTGACCTCTAATTACCGAGAAGCTGTTTCCCCCCCCCACCCCCCCTCGTCAACGGCAGCTGGACCGGAGCCACTGACAAATGTCATGTCGATGTCCACGGTTCATCTGTCGGACGCGAGGGAGACGGATCGTAGTTTAGCTTAACGGCAGCAGTCCTGGGATCGGCGAGTATACAGATCATTCACTCACAGATGACGGGCAGGGTACTCCCCTGGTGTCTCCCTCCCAGTCGCCTGCGACCAGTACACCATTGGAGCCTGACGGAATGCAGGGAAACCAGGCAAAGATGAAAATCAGATTTTGGAACCATTCGCCATGGCTCATCCCTCAGCCTCTGAAAGGGGAGGAATTCATCTTCAGCGATGAGGAGGAAGAGGAAGCCACCTTGTAAGGGCCAAGCACTGAAAATACAGGGAAGGAAAGGACTCAAAAGCACCAAAATCATTTCGGGTATGACCTCCATACCAGACACTGGAGGTGTGAGCAGTACCAAAAACAGGCCGCAGCCTATTCCCAGATTAAACTCAGAAACCCCTACCATTACATTACATTATTGACATTACAGGCATTTAGCAGACGCTCTTATCCAGAGCGACTTACGCAACTTTTTTACATAGCATTTTACATTGTATCCATTTATACAGCTGGATATATACTGAAGCAATGCAGGGTAAGTACCTTGCTCAAGGGTACAACGGCAGTGTCCTACCCGGGAATCGAACCTGCGACCTTTCGGTTACAAGTCCAGTTCCTTACCAACTGTGCTACACCTACCACAACCTCTGTATTTAATGGGCCGCATTCAACAGACACTAAACTGTCCAAAAGTGTGGTGCCTGTTCCCAATATGAAGCTGACAAGGACTCTTAGTCCTTCTTCTAATATGAATGTCGCTCTCTTATTTAGGTTTCTGCCAGTTTCATCACTAGTCAGTGATAGTTCAGTCAGACCAACAGATTTGTTAACACAAACAGCTGTGAACAGCACAGTGACTAGCATGAAACTGAACACAATAACAAGTCCTTTTTACTACCCAGAGATCTGATGGCCCTGTCTCCACCTCAAACGCCAAAGCTAGCCTGCCTAGCATTACTCAGCCCACAGGAACTGACCGAAAGGACCCCTGGAAACTTTGGCAGGGTTTAGTGAAAACACCCATACAATTTTTACAAGAGGCTCTGCTGTAACCTCTGAACCCCTAACATGGAGGGTAGTGGCCCATGAAGATGATGACTTCTGCAGTGCTTGTTTTTGCTCTTGTCAAGACTTGCACCAGAAACAGGACAACAGCACAGTATTGGCTAGGGAGGGCAGGACAAAGGGTGCGGCGACTGGACCACTCGACACCCTCCAACAAATCTCACACCAAACTGAATGGTGCTAACTGGCAACCAAACTGACAGCTTTGGGAGTTTCCCCTTTAGCATCACTGCTACAGCCAACACACAAACCCCTGCTGTGGCGTGTCCTGGCTGCTTTACAAGCACTTTAACAGCAGGGCCTTCCTAGCTATTGCTTGAGCCACTGCTGCCAAATTCATTACAAATTCAAAGCCTAGTCCACGGTGTGACCCAGGTCCCCAGGGAGAGCCCTTTGACCCCTCATTCTGTGAAAGGGCCGCCAATACACCTCCCGAGGGATGCTGGGACACCTCGGATGCTTGACTCAATCTCAGCGGGCCAGGGCTCCGCTAAGCCCTGTTTTTCAGCCAATGAACAGACATCATCTCTGCTGTCAAAAGGGGTTGGGCCTCAGCTCTCATCACAAAGAGCAGACTTTCTGGGTTGGAAAGGACAGATCTGAAGGCTTTAACTACCGAGACTGTTAAAAAAAGGCGTGACAATTCCTCCAAAGGTAAGCCACCACAGCTTGAGTGTGCAGAAATAATCACTGGGCTCACAAGAGCTGGGAAAGCAATACCATTTCCCCTGAGGTACGTATCGCAAA
Organism: Anguilla rostrata; assembly: GCF_018555375.3. NCBI lineage: Eukaryota > Metazoa > Chordata > Actinopteri > Anguilliformes > Anguillidae > Anguilla > Anguilla rostrata. The sequence continues at coordinate 13,809,113 of NC_057944.1, forward strand.
CCACAACCAATGTATAGCACTGTCAAACTGCTTTCAGTGCTGCTCAGCCAATCACTGCGTCTGTCCAAACATTTGTGGAAAATGATGGCGCAGTTATTCATGCACCGACACAGCCGACGACCTTCACTCTGTCTATGCGTCTGGAAAATGCTAGCGACAGCACTGAGAGATCCAGGCATTCGGCTCCCCATTCGACTCAGGCAATAAGCTCTTCACAAAACCCGGTGCCCTTCCACAGTGCAAAACCAACAGTCAGCGAAGGACAGGAAAATGATCTCTTACCCCTCAGTAACTTTATGAGCAAAAATCAAAGCTGGTGTATTTCCTCTGGCAGATGTTTTGAAAATGCCTCACTGAGAAGCCTTGGATAAGGGCAAGGAACTGACAGATGTATCTACGGTGCACACTGCTGATAATATAGTTAGCTTACAGCTCTCAAATCAGCATTTGGAACAAACAAAGGATCCCAGCGAAAGCGTATTTGTTTCCACACCTTTGGAAAACCAAAACCCAGCAGCTGTGACCCTTGCACCGAGCAGTGCCATGTTCCCACAGTCATTTATCACTGGCGTTCAGACAGCTTCTAGGTTTGCATCAAAAACATCATTTTTGTCTAAAGCGCAACAGAACAAAGTGAAGTAGACAGAAATTTCTGCTTGCGTTGATACGCTGTCAGAGAGTGCAAATGATGGTTTGGGGTTATCAATTTTTAAACTGCACCATACTCACAGGGAACAGAATGATGGGGAAAACACAGAATTTTGAACTAATTTGGAGAGAGTGCAAGTTGCACTATCTGTGCAAATTGCAAATGTGGCCTCCAACAGCATGTTGAGCTTGTCTGCCTCTCCTGTCACCGTTCTGGTTGGGGAAAACAACTCTGAACGACCCCTGGGGTTCACTGCCGGCACAAAGCATTCGATTGTTTCCAAACCACAGGTTCTTGTCAGGCTGCCAGAAGTTCTGTCGAGCCTGCCCCAGTACGTGCTCCTCCCCAGCATAGCTCTGACCAAAGCAGGGGTTTTGACCAGACACAGTGACACGGGGAGTCTGGAAACTTCTGTACTTGCGGCCCCTGGGTCTACGGTTATGGGGAATCAACTGTGACGGTTGCCTAACCCTGTCTCTGATATTGTGGAAAGAGCCTCAATGGCCCCCCCCCCATACTTCTCAGCCCTCCAGAAAGAACACACACTCCTTCACACCTACACCACACACCAGAATGCAAGCTTACAGCCCATCTGCATGGGTGACCTCATTATCCAACACCGTCTAACACTGAGGACCACTCTGCACTTGTGAAGACACAGCTCCCTCCATCCTTGTGTAAAGCAGGTGCAGTCATCCAAACAGTGGGGACTCATGACCCAGAGTCTTAACATTTCGGATAGGCGGTCCCAAGTGATGATTACATCAGTCCGTCTGTCCAATGAGGAGCCTCTCACCAGGCTGATACTAGAGCAGAGCCCTCAGTCCACAGCACTTCTGACCTGTTAGCAGATAGTTGCTCTGCTGCCACTCTTAACACAGTGAAGTGAATTCAGGCCTGCAGCTGAATTAGAACCACAGATGACAGAACTTTGTTCTGGGCCCCTGTGGAGTGCTAGAGCTGGTGGGCATGGCCCCCCTGTGAAGACCCTTACAAAAACCAGCATGAGCCTGACCTAATCAGAACCTGCTCTCATGGACAAAAGGAGGCAGCTGATGTCACCAGATCTCTTCCTCAGTGGGTAATTGCACCATCTCCCTGGTAAAGCTGGATTTTTCTTCTTTTTTTCAACAGCTGTCTGTTCAATCACAGGGCTGATATCCAGAATAAGTGAGCATTGCTTCTGACTGAAAGAAATCACAGATGATCTTAACAGTTCCCTCAGCACCATGCACGCTTTGTAACCGCTGCTTCTTAAACGGTTTCTGCTGTGGCAGTTTTTTTTGGTCATTTTAACACAAACGCGTTTGACATTAGGACCATGCACTGGTGTGGATTGAGAAGAACAGAGGATGATTCTCTGGGCTGCTAGATGGCTCATTGTGACCAATCAGGGTGGCGCCTAACTGGCCATAGTTGTGCCCACCCAATCAATCAGAGGGCATCTCATGATGTAACTACCTGCCCTCTGATTGATTGGGTGTCTGCACTGTGCACCTCAGCTGCAGCACAAAATGTTCAATAATTCAAATTTAAAAGATAGATAGATATAAAAAATAAAGACACATTGTCCGTGCAATTCTGTAACTTTTACACTAAAAAGCGGTAGTCATTTTGACACTAAAACCAACAACAGCCTGGTGAACCTGACAGTAAAGTTCTGCTGCCTCTCTGACAGTGCCACCCGATGAATTCAGTGCCACCTGTTGTGTATTCTCCAGGTACGCAATGTTATTATATGCCAACATGATACAGTCAGCAGTACCGGTGAGACAACGCATACCAGCAATGATCCCATGGGCCACATGACTAAGATCCAGAAGCAAAAAAACCTTGTAGAACAAGTACGAAGAAGACATCTTAGCTTATAGCTACCGTAAGAACACCATTTAATGACCGACTCATAATTCAAACATTATGCTTATCCCACAACTAGCATTGCGCGTAAAGTGTGAGTTGTCAGATACATTATAAATCATTTTAAATAGTTTTTTCAACGCTTTATGAGAGCTGCCACATTCCATTTTTTGAGTATCTTTGCTACTATTCATTTAGTGAAATTAGCTAAACAGAATATGTCTGGCCTCAATAGTGCCCTCCAAAATTATTGGTACTCTTGATAAAGATGAGCACAAAGGCTATATAAAATAAACAATACAGGCAAAGAGGTATACTGAATGATCAAAAATAGAAATAATGTATTCTTTAATACTAACAAAAGCTCAGTGAAACAATTACTATTTGTTTAAACAAGTAATTTTATTTCCAAAATGTTAGGTGTCAAAATTATGTGGGCCCCTGTTTTCAGTGCTTTGTGCAATCTTTGGGCTGTACATGTGGACTGCCCACTTCAATTTGAGATCATTTCAAGGGGACCTTCTTTTTCAAGTGTCTTGGTACTTGATGAAGTTCATCTTTTACCAAAGTCCCAGAACTGCAGATGCAAAACAATCCCATGAGATCAATGCCAAACCCACCACCGGTGTGCCTGGCCAATTTGAACATAGCACTTGTTTCCAATTGAAGTTCAGCATTGGAACCATATTGTATGGTCATAAAACACAACAGAATACCACTCAGTACTGTAAACCTGGTGAAGAGAGGGTATACTATAGAAAGGGTTACCAATAATTGACCTGTCTTTTTGGGGAATAAAATTATTACTTGTTAAGACATTTTCCAGTGTGCAATTGTATTAGTCTGAAAAATGTTCTATTCTTTAATATACTAAATGGCCTGCTGCCTGTATTGTTCTTTTATATTGTCTTTTTTGCTCATCTTTATCAAGGGCACCCACAATTTTGGAGGGCACTGTATCATGCCTTTATTTGCCATTCATTTTATGCGAGTTCCTGTCAGCTTTGGATTTCAGTCTCCATTTGTTGGAAAAAGTATTAAAAGGTTATAGGAAGCAGCTCTTAGACAATGGCCTTAGGATATATATTTTTTCAACACAGTAACTGTCAAATGTGATTAATCTCCTGGAGGGCCGACTACAATCACAGCCAAAATCTTAACAAGAAAGTTGTGTGTACGTCAAGAAGCAGTGAGGAAGAAATATTGGATTCTTGCTTAATGCGTTTTAGACTATTAGGGGAAAATATTGTGTGAGGATTTTGAATTGATGTCCGCCCACAGTCGATAGTTTACTTCCACCATTCTTCTTTGCTTATCGGAGGTGCAGTTCCCAGGCACGTTTGCTCTTTTGAACACCAATTTAAAGTGCCTTACTTCCCAGGCATGTTGAAAAGGCCCTGGGTCTCTTACACTAGGGGGCAGTAGCTGGCAGCAGTCACAGCGATTTTAAACAGGATTACGGACTTGAATGGTGAAGCTAAATGAGCAGATGTTCCACACTTAGAAGAAAAGATATTTCATTTTGCATCAGACAACAAACAAAATGTTATTTAAAAATACATCTGCGCACATACGCACATACAAATGAACACACTCTTAACTCTCACACACACAAACACACACACACCTGTGCGTCTTAAGGAGATCAGAGCATTATAGTTCTACCAGGCACCAACTCCTTTCTGGAAAACATTAATAAGTGCTTGAAAGTCATCCCCAGGTATAGTATGTAGATTAAATGCCAGTACGCAGAAATTATATTTATTTCTAGTTTAACAGATTATTGAATTATTATTTTTGTGAAGAACAAATTGCATTAAATATAATCATGATTCAAATTATGGGGGAAAAAAATTCATTCCTGGTCTGTCTGCGTTATGGGAAAAGTTGTTGTTGGTTCTTTTTTGATCCCCGTCTCGTGTGCGGTTCGCGCTTCTCGACGGAATGCGCAGGTTGCCCGTAGACGCGAGCGGCATCACGCTCCTCCCTGGCGGCGTCCTCGAACGGAGCCGGCCCCAGGATGGGCCTGCTCCAGATGATTAATCACTCCAGAGCTTACCCGCGCTGCGCTGCGAGCCTGCGCCCCAGGACCCGCGCTGACTGGGAGAGGGTGAGCGGGGGCGGGCGGGGTCAGCCGACCACCTGCGCACAGGGGCGGAGGTGCCCTTCAGCAGAGAGCGCCGCTGCCAAGCTTCTCTCAAACGGGCACCTCTGAGAGAAGCTTCATTTGATGCCTTGAACGGTTTAAAAATGTACTCCGCTCTGTTACTTTCGGAAGACGCCCCCGCCCTCTCCTGACACTCTTCTTGTCACCATCACGCTCATTAGGAGTTTCTTTTGTTTTAAGGTTTCATCTTTGCAAGGCCGTGGGAAGAAGAACAGAATTTATTTTTTATTTTTTTTTGCTGCAATTATAGACTTCTGTACATTCCTAAGAGAAGTTTGAGGTTTATTGTGATTTTTAAAAGCTCTTTTCTCTGAGCTTTTTTGGGTTCATTGCCGGGGCAGAAATGGTGCAATGCCTTCTGGGATTTGTGTGTACAAAATGATCATTTCCATTTGGGAAAATCAAATCAAAATCATTTCTGCTTTGACCTTTGACCTCTGGGGTGTCTGTCCTTGAGTGCAGCAGTGTATCCGGCACAGACGGATGCACACTGAGGAGGGCGGGGTCAGGATCCTGACTAATCCATACTGCCTCTCCTTTGGGGACATGTTGAAGGAAACAGAGTCTCTCTCTTTCACAGAACAGACTGGCACGCGTCTCTCCCACCATGTTGTGCACATTTCAGAGCGCACGGCACACTTGCCTGGATTCATTAATCTGGACGAATGTAAATTGTCAGATGGATCATCCACGGTCGGGGAGCTCGGCTGTCTAGGTGTTCAGACTTTTTGTTCACTCAGTGCTCTTGGTCACCATGGTCACTAATGTAGTAAGGCTTTCGTGAAAATTTACTTTATAGCTCCAGGAAATTGAAATCTCTGAATGCTTTGAAATCTCTGAACAGTTGTAAATGGAAAAAAAAAAAGTTTTAATAATTTTTTCCCCACACCATTTACAACTGTTCTAAAAATATCAAAAAATGATTTGTGCAAAAAAAAAAAGAAGAAGAAAAGCGTGTGCTGAGATTGGCTTGCTTTCTTCCTGTCGAGTCTGATGTTAGTGTACAGTGGCTCAGTTGCAAGGTCATTACACATCTGCAGGTTTAACTCGACGATGGTAAAGCATAGCTGATTTCTTTCGTGTTGTCGGGTAATGTTACCTGCACTGGACAACCTCATCTAACCTAGCAACGAGGGAATGTTTACATATGAGGCATCTTATGGATATGAATATTCATGAGCGGAGGATACACGCCCACCCTGTCCTTATCTGCTGAACAGGCCACAATAATAGTGTTTATTACAATTTAATGGTTATAATCGGGGTAAAAACTTGAAAGAAATATTAAGAAGACAATTATCAATTGTTACTTCTTGGGAATATGACCACAATTTGAATTCGATTTCCTGGACCTCAAGCTGCTTATATTATTTATTAGAGCAAAGAAAAGAAAGAGAAAAGAACTGTACTCATATATCCCTCCAAAAATTCATTAATTGTCCAGTGTCCTCCTGGGTATGGTGCTAGACAGAATATACATTTAAAATGTATGCAAGGGTGAAGTTCCTCTGGGTGGTGGCAAGAGGTGTCTCTGTGTGTGATTCCCACAGACGCTAAGGAGGCGGAGAGAACGCTCGTAGCCTTGGCTACTGTTGCCGGGTGCTCGTTGGCGACGGCTGCTGTTCCGGCTGGCTGGCAGACGCGGGTCGGGGGCGGCGGGCGGCTCGCGAGGGCGGACCGCGCCCGGCGTGACCCCTGGCGGTACGCTAACCTTGCGCTAGCCTGAGCACGAGGACGCGGCGCCGCCAGCCCCTCCAGCTACAGCGGCAGTCAGCTCGTCTTCCTCATCGCCTTTTTCTTACGAGACAGAGCTCTCCCTCACTCAAGCAATCCACTCCCTCCATGACACCCCCTGCGCTTTCTCTCTGTATGAGAAATCGCATAGAGGACCAGCCTGCTGCACGTCCAGCTACTGCTAAGCCTCACTTCACGGCACATTCAAAAACCGCATCCACTAAAGAGCAACAAACAGAACCTGTAACTAGTCCCTCTTCTCTGGTTTCTACAATAGAACCGGTCTGCTGTACTGTATGCATGCACTGTATACACCCAACAAAGCATCGTCAGGCACTTGTAGTTACTTAAGGAATGCGTCTAAGGCAGAGGTCTGCAGGTCAGGGCATGTTAGCATGAATATTCAAAGTAAAACGTAAAAGAAAAGACAGCCTAAACGTCGGCGTCGGAGGAAAGAGTGTGCGGCCTTTATTTTTAAATTCACTGTCAAATTCCTTGGTCTCGACCTCGCCGAACAAGGCGCGCATTTTCTTTTCCTTTTTCATAGCATGAATATTCAAACTATGAATCACACTGCAGTTGTATGTAGTGTATCTGGGATCACACAGCAGTTCAAAGCATGCATTTCCAGGCAGATGGGTTTGCATGTAGTTAAGACTGAACTGGGTATGAGAAATTACCACAAACAGGAGAGCAAGATGGGATCAAATCAAGACAGAAAACAGGATGAACAACAACGCTGCACTTATTGCCAAAACACAGCTTAAACGAGGCTCCCAGATAGGGCCAGAGAGTGATAGTAAAAGCAGTGTGAAGCAAATATGAAAAAGTTCCAGGTAAATGGAAAAAATAAAAATAAAGAGAAAGGAGCAATCCACTTTAAATAGCAGCCTTTAGTAAACTGTCAATCTTGATTTTGTACGGTTGCTGAAAGACAATGGATTGCTCAATATATAGAAATTATCCAGGACTTGCTGATGGCTGTCAAAAAAGCTGTCCCCAGCCAAAGCCTGTAAATGCCTTATTTATGAAGAGAGGATGAAGTGTGTGTGTGTGTGTGTGTGTGTGTGTGTGTGTGTATGTGTGTGTGTGTGTGTGTGTGGCAAAGACGTTAATTACAGAGGGCCTTCTGCCTGTTATGCTATTTTGGTTCAGACGGTGTCACTGCACTGCTAGTGGGTTCCTAATGAGTTGTGCTGCACATGCTCTTTCGAGGCCAAAATATCTATCCCTCAATAGACAGAGTAGATATGACAGATGTGTCAAGATATGTGGTTTAACGCCAACAGCTTTTCTGGTTAGCGCCATAATGAGGATTAGTAGTGTCGATAAAATACATGGGTTTTAGATCTCTCCACAGAAACTGCTCCATACTACATACAGTTGAACTGAGCATGTGCATACAATTTGTCTGAAAGGATTCTAATGATCTAATTATCAGATTCTAGATTCTGATTATTAGAGTGCAATGTCATTGATGCTAGAGATGATTTACTTTGCTGCCATTTTACCTCTAATACAGAGTGACATACAATGCAAAGACAAGTGCACAAACTGATAATGCTCAAGCAGCAAGAAGAATTATTCCATCTTGCACCTTTCATACATGCTCATACAAATGACGGCTTTGGAATTTGCTTCTTGCCGACTCTCTGTGTCTGCAGGGGAACTGCCTGTTCGATCGCGATTGCAGAGAGAGAGAGATATACTAGTACAAGCCGCTCAGTTAATAATGTGATATTCTGAATGCGGGGTGCTCATAAATTCTGAAGAAATGCATGCTGGGTCTGTACATTTATGTACAGTTTGATGGGAAACAAAATAAACGGAGTCGGGGCCTGTGGTAATTAATCATTGTCCGTTTGTTAATGGAGCTGACGAGCACAGCTTTGATTAAGGCCAAGGTGAAGGTGTGGCTTCCTTCTGTTGCTGCGCTGATGTGATCACAGTGCTCCCACCTGTGTGAGCACGGTTCAGCGTCTGCCCTGTAAAGTCCAGGCTTGAGCGACACATCGATGATTAATGCCGTAATTCACGAGAGATGAGGGGGAACCGGACGATTCGTGCGGCTCTCTGTGAAACATCGGTAAAGGCAAACACAGACACATACTTACTTAACAGTTTACGATTATTTACCAGAAACACAGTGCTGGGGACCAGCTGTGATGTTAGTCGACTGCCCGTGTTTGACCAGTCATAACGACAGGATTATACAGGGAGTAAACTATAATGTTTTGTATTTCATGTTTGTGAAATGCAGCAAGTGCAGATTCAGAATTTTTCATCCTTAATTGTAAATATGTTCCGAATTTTCAAAGCATCCCTGTGAAGGTGCATATATTTGCAGAACAGAAAATAATAAAAGGAGTCTTTTACAGGCTGTAATGTTACATACAGTACACCTGTCTGGGTTCATGGGCCTGGTTTAAAGAAAGAGAAGTGCTAAAGTGCTGCATAAACAATGACGCCAGCTACTGTACCAAGACGCACATGAAATATTTCCCTCCAGCTAAACAGATAAAATTACATGCCACTTCTTTGGAGCACTAATATTGCATTCTTATCTTGAATGAATGTGAAACATAAATTGTCCCTTTTTAAAGAAACAACATTTATTTTTCAGGGTCACCCATTAAAAGTTTAAGACCTGCCACCGGGTATAAATCTAATTATATTGAGCATGCTCGTGATTTATATGGTTAAACTCTCATGGGACTCCCTCAGCCAGTTTATCAAGCTACCCAAAGTGAATGTGTTTTTGATTTAATCTCACACTCATGGTTTGTTTTAGTCTGGTCTCTCAGAGGGAGAAATATGACCATAAACAACCAACATCTACAGTGTAACAGGGATGAAACACTATTCAATGGCAGCAGGCAGAAATTGTCTGAGATAATTCATACATACGGACTTAAGCAGTCCAGACAGGCAGCATTCAAGAGAAAAAGAGAGGTGGGTCATTTGGAACAGATGTCAGGGGGAAATCATATTGGGGGCTCTGAATAACTGTTGTGTTCTTTAAGGTGTGAATAAAACACATCAGGCATCCTGAACATCAATGTTAAAACGAGACATATTAAGAAAAGTGGAAAGCATGAAAGATGAATTGTTCATAAATTGTGCTTCTACACTACAGAAAGAGCAGGAGGGGGTGTGTCTCTGTGGCCTAGTGGCAATCAATGTTTTTCCTTAACTTTACCTGCACTTAACATTTACTTTTCTTCACAAATCCATCAATCAGTAAAATTAATGTGCCAAACTGTGGCCTGGAGTCATTGGTTCAATAAGTATTTATATATAGTAAAGTTCTGCCTTCATAAAAAAAAATATATATAATTAATGTACCACCATTACACTAATCACTAGGAATCAAAATACCTCCCTTGATAATAACTTGTTGCAGTAAAAATGAATATACTACTCAAACTTTTCACAAAAATACCATTTTACCTAACTGCCAAAAGATTCATGGACCTGGATAAAATAAGTTCTACTAAAAAAAAGATTTTAATAAAACAATTATGTCCCAAGAATCAGATGAACGGCCCATCAGAAAGCAGTACACTCGGGCCACTATCAGCACCGAACTTGATTTGTTATTTCCCGGCAACACAACATTATTTCATTAAATATACTGGCCATCAGCACTCATTTTCATGGCAAGGGAGTGAACAATATATGTGCCAAGCACCATGTTTCAACGATACCCCCTTTCAGAGCAGCCATATTACCCACCTCTCTTCAAATATACAACAGTATCAGTAACCACCAGAGCCTGACCAAAAAAAAAAAACACCATCTGGAAATATAAATCCTCTCCATGTAACTGCTCCCAAAAAAAATCCAAACTTTACAATTAAAACTACCCACCTACTGTTGTTTCTCTGGATATTTATTCAAAAATAACCAAAGTCCATGACAAATATTGATTCAGTAAAATCAATGTTTGTGAAGAAGAAACATTTTCATAAATTGTTTACATTCAAAATAGAAGTTCAGGGTGTGTATTGATTGAATCCAAAAACCTTTTAGTTTTATTATTCTTTTTTTTTTTCTAGTTTTATTTAGTACTAGACCACTACTGAAGGTCTAATGAAGAAGAGTATAGACTTACGTGTGTGTGTGTGTGTGTGCGCGTGTGTGCTTTGGAGGAGGGACGGGAGGGGGGGGGGGGGTGTTAGGACTAAATGACATGCACAAACTGAATTAATGGCAATACAATAAATACATATATAAGGTCATTAGGTTGCGGCAGGGCTGACGGAGGTCCTTATTCTGAACGAGTACAAAAAAACTAATTAGAGCAAGGATTCTTTCTGTAAATCCAGGACAATGCTCGCTACTAAGCCAAAAAGTGACAAAGATCAATCCAGGAGATGCTGTAAACAGTTTAGTCGCATCCTCATTGAAATGCTTGGCACTCCTGAACTTCTTGCATGCTTAATTTCTCCTTTACGAGCTTCATTCTGTGCAGCATGAACTGAATCCTAATAAATTCACTCTACGTTACTAACCAAGCACTGACAGTGGGAGGGATACTCAGATGCTTAACCATGCATGATCCAAGTGCAGGTGCAAGCTATTATTCAGTGTACAAAGCTATTTAACCCCCGAGCGTACCTCAGACACATACGCATCCTTATGGTCTCCTTCTCCCTCTCTCACACATTAGCATGACATGCAGACATACGCATACATTCATATGCTTTTCCCCACATGAATCTGTGGAAAATAGTGCCCAGGTGACATTCCAATACTCTGTTGTTTTTTTCCCCCTTTTCTTGTTGCAATGTATGGTGTAAGCATGCACGTTATGCGTTATGAAGAAATTTGAGAATCATGAACTATTTCAATTTGTCAAAATATCAATCTGTTGGGCATGAACAGTGTCTTGTGCAAATGGACAAGGCAAATGTTTTAAACGCTGAACAATTCAGTATTGAGATACTGTATTTCGCCTAAGGTGGAACAAGGCAGTGCAAATAAAACATGACTATGTAAAAAAATTAAGCTGCTGGCGGAGCCCTGGCTTAAACATGCGATCTACGCTGTAGGACATACTCCGTGTCCCAGAGCTAATGGTGACAACACCTGGAGAAATCCTACTATGCTTTTCAATTAATGTCATATGCCCATGGTGATATTTAACTCACGTTTGACGTCGTTTTAAACAATTATGCGTTGTGTTGAAAAAGCAATATAAATGACAATGCACTCATGGCTGCATGTGAGATTCCTCTGTTTTCGTTTTAAAATGGAACAGTAGTTAAAGACCGTAAACAGGGCCAAAAGGAGCGCCTGAGAGTAAAAGGTGTGAAAGCTGCCTCCTTATATTTTTATCGCTCTCTACAGCTTCCCTGGGTCTGCTTTTATGTTCGGCTCTTCTTTTCGCTTTGCGCCGTGTGACATAAAAGCAGCCCATTTCCAAGAACTTATCCTCTTTTATTTCCCTTCCTGCTGTCCTATTTGTGTAATGTGCCAGCTGGGAAAACAGCCGTTTACAGTTCTCACATTGCCATTATGCCGCTCTGCTTTGTTTTTACGTTTCCTTCTGAAAGCTTGCTCTCTTTCTCCTCATTTACCTATTTGTTGAACCTGCAGACATAACCCAGCTCCATTCCTGAAAAAAAACAAGACCACCTTTATTAGGCGTGAAGAAGATTCCACTGAAGCCTGCATCTATTCTTGTGAATGAGCCTGGCTGATTTAAATGATACAGTATCGTTCAGGTATGCCATACACATGTTGTTTAATTACGCATCTCGCTGATCCACTCTTCTGTTATTAATGATGGTGGACATCAACTGGTTACAGATGTACAAAAATAACAGGTTCAGATGAGATAGAAAAATGGGTTAAGATGTCTTCAACAGAAAGAATATACAATTTTGAAAAGCCATAAATGAAAATGCACTTTAGCAATAAAAAAATGCACCAACAAAACAGAAGAAAATGGCACCCTGTTTCTTAAAATCTTTGATAAAAATGCACCATAATCCATAATAAAATAAAAATAAGCACACAAGCACCAGTGCAGGCTGCAGTGATTGTCGTGTACGATTGTCATTCGCACATTCAGAACCGGAGAGTCTGGTTTTTCTCCAAAAACCGGTCGCGCGACATCTCTACGCCTAGGCTCAGCCCACGTGCCTATCAGCATTTCCCATATTTTAGGTGCACACACCCCGCGCACGGAGGCTCGGCACCGGGAGTCCGCAGAGGAGTGAGCGAGCCGCGGTTCTGCTCACCGAGTGGCCGGGTCGGCGGACATCTTAAGGCCCCCATGGATCCCGTAGGCGGCGGGGGCTCGGAGAAGTTCAGGCTTTTCCAGAAGGACGACTTCGAGGCCGACTGGCTCAAGGTGGGGGAGAGAACGTTCGGGCGGGTGTACAAGGTGAAGCTGAAACTCTGGAGGGAAGTGTGCGCCATGAAACGCTTCTGCTCCTCGCTGGCTCAAACGAGCTCGTACAGGTACGTGCAGTCAACAGGACGTCCGGATCACAATGATGGAGATCGTCCGGGGAAAGTCATGAAGCCATACATTCGGCCTGGGGCCAGCGCTGTGGCATAGATAGGCTGGGTTCGAGCTGTGAACAGCTGCAGTGGGTGTGAGCTGGGGTAGGATCTGGGCCCTGCTGGAATGCTACACTAGAGCCGTTAAGGAAAGGCTAAAAAACGCTGTTAAGCTGATAAGGGCGTTTACCAAGAACATAAACATTTCAACACTATAAGTTCATAATACATTAAAGGAAAAGAGAAAAAAAACCGTAAACTAATCTTTCTCAGTTAACAGTTTTGTGAGGCTGTGACTGTTGAGCATTAATTGCACCGTTGCTATTTTCAGGGAGGTGATTGCGAAGGTCTCCAAAATGAGCGAGGTGAGGTTTAAGTACATCGTGTCGGTCTACGGGGCCTGCAGCGACCCCCCCGCCGTGGTGACGGAGTTCATGACCAGCGGCTCGCTGGAGGGCCTCCTCAGCAGCCACGAGCTGATGTGGCCCAAGAAGTTCCTGATGATTCACGAGATTACCATGGGGATGAACTTCCTCCACAGCACGCGTCCTCCCCTTCTCCACCTGAACCTGAAGCTGGCCAACGTCCTGCTGGACCATCATCTGCATGTCAAGGTCAGGGACCCCCCCCCCCCGGGGCGGGAGAGAGATGTGTGCCCCATTGCAATAACAGTTTTTTAATATTAAAGTGGTCTGAAGCAATACAGAGACAGGGTTTTTTTTTTTTTTTTTTACTTTGCCAGCTCACAAGTCAGTCCAAGCTGTTTTTTCAAAGGTCTGACAGGCATGGATTCAAACAACTTTTGACCTGCAATTAAATGCCAGTTCTCTCATCACAGTTTGGTCAGCAGCCAATATATCCGATTCACCAGACTGTGAAGAAAATAAGCAAGCATTTAGGCTTAACTGAGAATTATAATAGCTGAGAAAATGGGTGGGCTGTGTATAGAAAGGGCAGTAATTCCTACATACCTGATTACCCGATATAGATGTGCCTGCAAATTAAAGCTTGACAGTTTGCTCTTTAACCTCACATTCTTTGCTTTATTTCAAATCAAATGTGCTGGATTACAGAGCCAAAGCAACAAAAATTGTGTCACTGTCCTAATGCTTTTGCATTTGCCTACAAATGTGTATATACACTCAGCGGCCACTTTATTAAGTACACCTGCCCATTAACACAAATTGCCTGCTCCTAAAAACAGTGAATCATGTGACTGCAAATCAAAATAATAAAGCATGCAGATATGGTGAAGATGTTTTGTCAGAATTTTGTGCAGACAGCATAAATCCATTGATCCATGCTGCCTTGTGTCAACGTTGCGGTCTGGCGGTGTGACAGTGTTCAGAATGTTGTGTTCTTGGCACACATCACACCGCTTAATAACAAGTGAGCATAATTTGTGGCCACTTGCCACCACAGCACAGCTAAGTATTGCTGTTGACCATGTGCATTCTTTTATGATCACAGTCTACCCTTTTTCAAATGGGTAATTTCAGCAGGATAATGCACCATGTGAGAAAGCATGGACTCTCTCAAGCTGGTTCCATGAACATAACAATGACCGTTTTGGCCGTTTACCACAATGGTCTTTACGGTTCCCAGACCTTAATTCAGTAAAGCACCTTTGGGATGAGGTGGAATGGGAGGCTAGCAGCATGAATGTGTGGAACGAACCTGGAACTGTGTGATTCTATCAGCATGGACTAATATCTCAAAGAATGTTTCTTGTTAAATCCATGCTGCAAAGACATCAGACTGCTCTGGAAGCAAAAGGGGTCCTACCTGGTACCTAATAGAGTGGCCAGTGAGTGTATGTACTGTATATATTTTCTTACTAACCATGTAACAAAGTCACAATTATGTATTATTTATTTTTTCTTCTTTATTTATTTTGCGGCAGATTTCTGATTTTGGATTGATTAAATGGGAGGAGTTCTCCAACAGAACGGAATTCATCGAGCATTTGACCATGAGAGGGAACCTCAGCTACATCCCCCCCGAGACTTTCACCGAGAGCTGTGACCCCCCAGGAACCAAATTTGACGTTTACAGGTGACCCAAATAGCACACTTTCAGGTGATCCAACAGCTACAGCCCAATATGGCCCAAGTTACCAAACACTGCCACGGCAACCAAGCGCAACCTGTTACCCAACACAAGCGACCCAACCGAGCAAGAGCTACCCAGCGCAGGGACCCCATACAGCCCCAGCTACCTAATATAGACCAGTCACACCTCCCACGTGCTGGTACAATAGCTGAGCATCTTTGTCTTTCCCTCTAGGGAATTACAACTCTCCTTTCACAGATTTTTTGGATTGCAAATTGCTCTAGATAAGAGCATTGGCTAAATGCCATTAGTCAACTGGACATCACGAAAGTCTTTTACGGGAAACTGTCATTCTCTCCTCTGTACACACATAAGGATGTTGTGATTTTACAATAACTTAACATTCAAAATATCTGTCTTGAAATGTTTTTAGATGTTTGTATTCCACAATTATAATTCTAATTACATTGAGTTAGCATGTTAAATGCTGTTATGTAGTTTAAATAATGTATTATTCAGTCATTTATTTTTTGTCTTAATCCTTTTATTTTTAGTTTTGCCATTTTGATGTGGGAGATACTGACACAGAAGAAAGCTTTCCCAGGTATAAAAGTTCTACAGAACATGTTCTATTTATTCTCTCAATTCACTTGAACTATGGTGAACTATGATTTACACTGGGGCTTCTCCTATTATAGGCACAATTCTAGTGAACTAAGTGGCCCCCAAAGCCAGCCCATTCTAAATTGGCTATAGCTGTCATTGTTGGAGGAGAGTTTCCTGAACTTAACAGAGGAGGTGGCACTGATGAGCATGAATACACATACATACAATTTGGGCATTCTCAATTTAGAAAAATTGCTTTCTGGTAAAGAAAGTAAAATCATTGGAAAAGTAATAAGTAATAATTATTTGCTTCAAAAATCTTCTGCATTCTCTACCACAGGGGCCAATATGATGACAGTGTTAATGAAGGTGTCATCTGGCAAAAGACCGAACGTAGAGAAGCTTCCTGATGACAAACCCCAGGAAAGCGAAGCCATGATAGACATTATGCAGCGCTGCTGGCAACAGAAGTCCAGCGACCGGCCGCCATTCTCAGGTACAGTTACACACAGCACTGTGACTGCCCACCTGTCTCAGGTACAGTTACACACAGCACTGTGACTGCCCACCTGTCTCAGGTACAGTTACACACAGCACTGTGACTGCCCACCTGTCTCAGGTACAGTTACACACAGCACTGTGACTGCCACTGTTCTCAGATACAGTTAAACACAGCCACTGCACTGCCCACCTGTCACAGGTATAGGTTCACACAGCAGCTCTGATGACTGCAACCCTCAGGTACAGACAACCATGTGACATGCACGCTGCTGCAGATACAGTAACCAGCACGTGACGCCATTCTCAGTACAGTTACACACAGCACTGCGACTGCCCACCAGTCTCAGGTACAGTTACACACAGCACTGTGACTGCCCACCTGTCTCAGATACAGTTACACACAGCACTGCGACTGCCCACCTGTCTCAGGTACAGTTACACACAGCACTGTGACTGCCCACCTGTCTCAGGTACAGTTACACACAGCACTGTGACTGCCCACCTGTCTCAGGTACAGTTACACACAGCACTGGACTGCCCACCTGTCTCAGATACAGTTACACACAGCACTGACTGCCCACCTGTCTCGGTACAGTTACACACAGCACTGACTGCCCACCTGTCTCAGGTACAGTTACACACAGCACTGTGACTGCCCACCTGTCTCAGGTACAGTTACACACAGCACTGTGACTGCCCACCTGTCTCAGGTACAGTTACACACAGCACTGTGACTGCCCACCTGTCTCAGGTACAGTTACACACAGCACTGTGACTGCCCACCTGTCTCAGGTACAGTTACACACAGCACTGTGACTGCCCACCAGTCTCAGGTACAGTTACACACAGCACTGTGACTGCCCACCAGTCTCAGATACAGTTACACACAGCACTGCGACTGCCCACCTGTCACAGGTATAGTTACACACAGCACTGCGACTGCCCACCAGTCTCAGGTACAGTTACACACAGCACTGCGACTGCCCACATGTCTCAGGTACAGTTACACACAGCACTGTGACTGCCCACCTGTCTCAGGTACAGTTACACACAGCACTACGACTGCCCACCTGTCTCAGGTACAGTTACACACAGCACTGTGACTGCCCACCTGTCTCAGGTACAGTTACACACAGCACTACGACTGCCCACCTGTCTCAGGTAGTTACACACAGCACTGTGACTGCCCACCTGTCTCAGGTACAGTTACACACAGCACAGTGACTGCCCACCTGTCTCAGGTACAGTTACACACAACACTGTGACTGCCCACCTGTCTCAGGTAGTTACACACAGCACTGTGACTGCCCACCTGTCTCAGGTACAGTTACACACAGCACTGTGACTGCCCACCTGTCTCAGGTACGGAGACACAGCCCAGCAACAGCTCACCGATTTTAGTTACAGTTACACACAGCAGTGTATAAATGTCCATAAACATATATGTACATATGTATAAATATGTTCAAGTCTTTAGTTCTGCAGCTAATGCTCATCCTCTTTTTCCAGACACTGTCAGAGAAACTGAAGCCCTCAGTGAAGGTTTGAAATTTCCTGATGTTCTCCATGCCTGCAAGGATGTGTACAGACCCCATAAACTTCCTTACACCACAGTGTTCAGTCTTAATAAGGTACATTAAGATATACAGACTCCTGCTAAGTTTTAAACCCTTGCAACTTCCTGTCCTTGCTCAACTGGGTTCAGGCATACAGGTGTGAAGCAATCAGGCGCACCGACAGGAATTAAAGTGTAGAAAGTAGCAGTTATATTTAAGGTGTGACGCGTCTATTTATCCTCTTACAGCTTGACTGGCCTCAGAATGTATTACGCAGCCTGCAAACATGGCCAAATACAATTAAGAACAAGACTCTGGCCTTCAGCCAGCACAAAAACTAGGTTTTCTAACAGGTTGAAGAAGTGTAATCACACAAAGTATAACCAAGAATCATAACCAAGATCACCATGTACAGCCAGGATGTCTCACCTGGGTTTCATTAAACTGTGACCCATCAAAACCACAGAGTCACCTTGAAGAGGACGGTCCTTCAGTCAAAGGGAAACACATCTAGAACACAAAGACACGCTCGCACCCGCTTCTAATTTACAGCTCACCATCTTTGGCTGAGTGACACAGCTCTCCGTGCCGTAATTATCCCAGGCACAGAAAAGTCACTTTATTGTGTTTTATTTATTCTGGTTGTATAATTTTACTTGTCGCCTTGGCCATGACATGTAATACACAAATACAAAAAATGTGATGAGCATTTAGCAATGCAGCATTTCATGGTGGTGAGTTGAGGAAGAGAGATGGCGGCAGATCCTTTATACAGCCTTCTATATAGCTTAATTAAGTGGCACCGTGGGTTTGATTTAATACGCCCATGCAGCCTGACACTCCCTCAGAGCAGTTTTGAATAATGTGCACTAGTTTATTAATCATTGATCTCAATAAGAAAAGCTGTCAAGCCGTGTTTACCTGTGAACCTCATTGGTCTCTTTTTTTTGTTCATTCTCCTGAAGGAACCCAGGACTAAAATGAACCCTGATCCAGGTCAGTACTGGATTAAGCTGTGGAATTACATTTATATCACACGGTTTCTTTTGTTGAACTTGAAATGCCTCTGCTTTTCAACGGATTTCATCGGAGCAGCTTAATATAGATAGCAGGGGGGAGTGTCATTTTTCCTTGAAATTTCTAAATGTTTCTTGAAATTTTTTTGACAGGTGGGGGAGTTTCCCAGAGGAGTGTCGATTTTCTGTCCAAAAAGGATTTTGAGAACTTCAAGCGGTCGCTGAAGAGAGAGGACGTGCTGGAGGTGTACGAGGAGAACTACAGCCTCCTGCACTACACCGTGGCGAGCGCGGACGCCGAGGCCGTGGAGCTGGTGCTCCAGCAGGGGGCGGCGGTGGACTCCCAGAACGACAGGGGCTACACGCCGCTCGTCATCGGCGTCCTCCGCCAGCTGTACGACGTGTGCGCCCTGCTGGTGCAGCGCGGCGCCGACGTCAGCCTCGGCGACGCCGACCGCTGGACGCCGCTCCACTTCGCGGCGCAGAACGGCGACGACCGCGTCGCCCGGCTGCTCCTGGAGCACGGGGCGGCCGCGGACGCCGCCGAGAAGGACGGCTGGACGCCCCTGCACCTGGCGGCGCAGAACGGGCACGAGAACGTGGTGCGCATCCTGCTGCCGCGCTCGGCCGCGCCCGACGCCCAGGAGAAGGACGGCCGCACGGCCCTGCACATGGCGTCCTCCTACGGGCACCTGGGCATCGTCAAGCTGCTGCTCAGCCAGGGCGCCGACCCCAACCGGGCGGAGAGCGGCGGCGGCCACGCCCTCCACCTGGCCGCCGAGGAGGGCCACTTCAGGGTGGTGCGGCTGCTCCTGGAGAGCGGGGCCGAGACGGAGCGCGCGGACGGCCACAGCTACAGCGCCCTCCACTGGGCGGCGCTGAAAGGGCACGCCGGGATATGCAGGCTGCTGCTGAGCCGGGGGGCCGAGCCCAACCCCAGGACCCAGCAGGGGTGGACGCCCCTGCACCTGGTGGCCCTGAAAGGGCACGACGCCCTCGTCCCGCTCCTGGAGGAGCACCGGGCCGACGTGGACGCCGCCGGCGACAACGGCTGGACGCCGCTGCACCTGTCCTGCCACCACGGCCTGCCGGAGGTGACGTCCGCCCTGCTGACGGTGGGGGCCCGCCCCGACCCGGCCGAGGACAGCGGCTGGACCCCGCTGCACCTGGCCAGCCACGCCGGCTGCTTCTCCAGCGTGCTCCACCTCATCGCCCGCGGCGCCCAGGTCAACGCCCAGAACGGCAGCCGGGCCACGCCCCTGCACCTGGCGGCCGCCAGCGGCGCTGTCGCCATCGTGGAGGCCCTGCTGCTCAACGGGGCGCGGCTAGACGTGAAAGATGCCGGCGGCTGCACTGCCAGAGAGCTGGCGGAGAAGTGGCACAAACACGAGGTTGTGCAGGCGCTGGACGGCGCGAGCCGGTGATGGACAAGTCAAGCCCTGCACTGGCTCACTGCACAGGAACCACAGCCCTGTGTGGGAACTGTAGTTCTTTATCACCACATGCAAACCCAGCTCTTTGTGGACAATGCTGCTAATTCTCTTAATAACCGTTGGATGTTTTAGTTTTGCATGAATAGTTTTTTGAAATTTTAATTGTGATGCAGCAGAGACTGAAAGGTCATTGTACACAGTCGATTCCATAGCCATTTATTCCAAACATGAAAGAGTTCAGGAATCTTGGGGCAAGAATCTAACTGTCATACTTTTCCAGGTGATAGAAACATTTTTTTAAAGATAACTATTTAATATAAAATGCTTCTTGCAAATTGTTGTGACTTCTTGTAGTTCGTTGTGGCCTCAAAATAATTCTGGCAGGGACCTTTGGATAGTTGTTAGAGCATGTGACATGTTTTCTGAAAGATTTGAAAATTTTTCACAAGCAAACGATGTAAGTTTAATGCTCTTTAGCTAATCTGAATGTCTGATATCTAGTTAGGCAGCTAGAGGCATTTGCCAATCGTCCGAAGAAAAGTGGACTTTTATAGTATATACTCCAAGCATCATGTCTCAAAAAACATACAATCAGATTTGAATGTAAACTATGTTCACACAGGCATGATTTCACAGGTAGTGGCAATTATTAAAATCAGTAAGACTATTATAATTTATGCCATGGAATTTGCATAGAAGCATTCCTGAAAAGCAACTCGTAAACAGAAACACATTTGCATGTTTAAAATTGTTTGATTCGTGGGTGTGTTGTTTGATACATAAGGCCCCACATTTATGAACCATGCTAGGTTTTCATAATACAAAAACATGCATATACAGCACTGTACCGTGGTGACAAGCTTGACTGCAGGGGGTTGTGGGATACATATAGTGGTCTGGTTGGGCCTAACATTGTGGTTATGCAGTTTGGTTATGGATGTAAAGGGTGCTGCATGCATTATCTGTGAGGTTGTATTAAGAGCTTTACTGATGAGCATGCTCTCTTTGTGGGTAGCGCTGCATGCTGGTGTTGCTTTGGCCTCATCTGGGACAGGGCACGAATGGAACAGTTTTGCCTCACCATTTATCATTATCCTCTTACTCAGCATTTGCCCCATTTTGTTAATGTTCCATTTTACCTCCTCCTTCTCATGTCACAGTTTCGCTGTGGAGAATATGCTTGTGATTGTTACCTACTGTAGTCTGCCGTTTCCAAGAAAGTGAAAGAAATCAAAAAGAATAATCTAGAAGAATAACAGGAGCCCATATGCATGCACGTAATTACCCACGTGTGGAGTAATGAGACGAGAGCCCTTTCATCAGCTGGGAAAAGCCTGAGCAATTACAAAATCTACTGTTTACAAAGTGATAAAACTGTCCAATCTCGCATAAAAAATGTGTTGTCTGTCGCTCGAGCAACCAGTAACAACTGCTCACCAGATGCAAAACTCAGCACAAAGAAATGAAGCATAATAGAGACATTCCAATCATTCTCTCAAACGTGGCGCGCAATCTCTTCTCTTTGAGTAGGCAGGTTGTCTGACAGAATTTCTTTTCAGCCCAGTGCATTAAATTCATTCTCTGCCACTGAAATATGGTAGCAACATCCAAATTGACCTTACTCAGAGAATTGTGTGTGCTTGTCACAAAATGTGCAATAACATGCAGGTGTTTTGGGTGAAGAGGGAGGTGGAGAGCAGTACACACTGGGCTTGTGAACATGAACATAATCACAAATCTCTCTTTAGTCATGTAATTAAACTTAAAGTTAATATCACACTATTTCTAAAGCAAAATTATTTTTTTAATCACATCACAAACGGAATTCTAGCTTGTGTTAAGTCCTATTGTTTTTCCTGTCCCCTTAACCTTGGGGGAATAATACAGTTTTATTGTAATATTAAATTTTTAATCTTTAAATATCCCTCAAAGAACATGAAGCCTAGCAACCATGCCTACCAGTGGGAAGGGGGGGGGGATGCAACAAACAGAGGAGGCTAATACAGCAGCTTGCTTTGGGGGCCTGGGAGATTTCACTTCAGAGTAAATAAATGCACCCACCTCTGAATTGCTTGTTTGCATAGTACCAGTAGCTATACTGTATATGATGGTATGGAGGACTGCAATATGGCAGCATGCCTTTAAAAAAAAAAAAAAAAAGATTCCTGTCTGACAAGCTGACTACACCTGCAGCATGCCGTCTCATTCTCATGGGAGTCTCCTGAAGACGCGAGGCGTGTGGGCCTAGGTACTGCCTGCCTGTGGGTAGAGGCTGGCTCAGAACCAGGAGCTCCAGCTCGAGGGTTTGAGCGATAACGGTGCGGCTAATAGCAGCAATACTGCAGCGGCAATCCATTTCAGATCTTCCTCTGCTGAGACACGGGCCCATGCAAATGCCTGTGACATCTATGGACAGTAATGGCTGTGCAATTTAGAATCCATTACCAGTATTTGTCAGGAACCCACAAATGGGGATGTTTGCCTTATAATGACAAATACAATTAGCTGTCAAGTGGTTTGAACTGGACCACTGCACACCAGGCTAGATAGCTGGGGAGGAAAAGGACAAATAACACCTTCTTAATAATAAGTTATTGAGCTCCACACAGCTTCATTTTCAGCCTGAAAGCATATGAATTTCTAGCCTTTCAGTTGCAATTTTTTAAAGTTTATTATAAATGTGTCAAACTGCTATACAAGTTTTTTTTTTTCATTCAAGGTTGGGGATTACTTGAAGCACAATGTCATAATGGAATAACTCCCATGAGTGTCTTACAGGTTCTATGTTCTCACAACAATCCAGACAGCCAAGGAGATAGTTAAGAGACAGGGTTCTCTCTCCATAGCGTCCATATTTCTAAATAATTCTATCATACACATTATATGCATGACAATCAAGGGCATCATTTTCGAGGGGGGGGGGGGGATAGGAGAGTTACAACCCCCCAATATTACAAAATAGCCCAAATAACCCCTCCCCCCAATAATATAGCATGATGAGAGAACCTTGCAATGCAGCCTACAACATACTGTACTATAACAAACATTACGGAAATAAAAATGCTGTTCTTTTAAAAACGGCCTATGCATTTCAACCTCCCCAATATTCAAACTAAAGTTACGTCTTGGCATCGTCTCGGTCATCCTTTCCTGGCATAGGAGAACATGCACGTGATGAATAATGGCTACTTTGTTCACCTCATATGAACCCAACACAGCATGGATCGGTGTGCACTCTATTCAGATCCACAGCACGTACTCTTGCTAAGTTGTCTGTCAATTATGTATTTCCAGAGAGAAATAACCTTGCATGAGTCTGCTAAATCTGGCACGAACATTCCATGACAAAAATTGATCCTGTTTGTCCAAAAAATGGATTCTAATTTGTATTTAAATGTCCTGCTATTTGAAAATTAAACATGAATGTGCTTTAAATGGGCAACTATCATATGCAGGCTCATCTTATTAATTGAATGCTTGTTTTCAGACAGACTGTCCAGGGCTATATTCAAGACCAGCTCAGTCAGACAAGTCTGATTCCAGATCATCTCGAGTCCAACAGCTCTGAAACTACCTATGGGCAGAAAATGAAATAGGTAATTCTTAAAAACACAAACAAACATATTCTTCTTCTTATTGTTATTATTATCATTATAGTCGGACACTTGTAATATCAAGTAAGTTTCTGGGTGATGACGGTTATTAACCTGGCACAGGAAGTGTGAGAGTCAGGCCTTGAAACAGCACTGAGGTGGAAACGAGCTGAGGCTGAGAGCGCCGTCTCCTCTTCACGGTCACCTCTGCCCCGCTGCGGAAAAGCGTTTGTTTGTGCCTGATCACCGGCGTCCCTGTGGGTCTCATTTTCCAGGGCTGAGGCTGCTGTTTTTCCCCGAGCGCATTTCCTTCCTCTCCACAGCCACTGAACCGCATAACCACCATATAGGCTACACCCCCAAATCGCTCTCGTTCATAACCACACAGCCGAATAAACAGTGACCACGATTAGCACCGCCATTAATTACCTTTCTCCTTAACTGCACAGCCAAAAGCAGATAAAGTCCCTCTGCATAACCACACACAAGTGCTATCAAGTTGATTGACTTAAAACGCAGCAGCAAGTGCTATAAATGTGTAGCACGTTCCCTCTCCGCCTTCCCCAAGTGTCTCCTGGGTCACTTTTTCCTTCTCACAGTATACTGAATGTACTGCCGGCAGTTCCTAGAATCCACAACAACCCCCGCCAAAGAACGTCAAGAGAGTCTGCACCCAATGCAGACACTGCTGCTGGTGCTCCAGTCCGTCATGTACACTTTTGGTATAACGGTGAGAAAAGTGTTGCCTCAGGGTACCATTCAAACACCTGTGAATTTAACCCTGCTATGGTGCAGAACTATTCACGTTTACATTCATGCCCATTATGGCAAAACCCTCACCATTTCCTATCCTTATATATTTCATTCCTTAATTTATTCCATAAGCTGGAATTTTTTGTACTTATGGTGAACAATTTGCCGTTTGTTTTGAAATATGTTTACCATAGGATCTTGTCTCCTGTTGTTCTTAACAGCTCCTAGCCGACTGCAGCAACACTGACATTTTTTTTTTAGACAAAAATGTAAGCTTTTCCTGTCCCTGAAGTGTTACCTAGATAACAACAGATCAATGCATATAATGGATCCAGGGCAGAGGTGCTCACATTTCTGTGATCTTTAAGTAGCACATTAAACACCTTGTTCAGGAATCAACCCACAGATCCAGAAGAAAAGTACACTTGACTCCCTTGGCTGGGGACCTTGGATCTTTAGCTCAACCGGCTTGTCGGATATCTTGTTGCGCCATGTAGATGGTGAGGGACATGGTTTTATGCTTGCAGCAGGAATAAAGGCCGTGTCACTCAAGGGCACATTACGATTTTACCTGCATCTTGCCGTGCTATTGACCCAACAGACCTGATTAAGCGCAGTTTGACAGCGAGTCAAAAACAAACCACTGAAAATATTTGACATGAAGATGCTGTTGATGCAGGATTTCAGTATTGACCTACATTCTCAATAAGTTTGCAAGCCACAAAAAAAAAAAAAGAAAAGAAAAAAAAAAAAAAGATACTAGAGTTCAGGTTTATTTATGACAGCTATGTTCATCCTTTTTATAGCCGTCATTATGACATTATATAAAACCAGCTGCATTAGAATTGGTCTCAGACCTACTGTACATGAAGAAACATTTTTGAATCTGCATTTAAATTTCTCTGACTTTGGGTTTCATAAAAACCAGGTATCAGAATTTTTGGATTTAGGTATAAGGGACTGCAATGCCTACATGTGGGGTGTACCACTGGCTTTTTCCTGCCGTTTCATATTAACCCTGTCACTATCTGGTTCTAAAACCAGGTCTTAAAGCTACCTGTGCCTTTGCAGTGCATCCTTCACAACAAACAGCACAAGAGGAAGAGACATTTAAAAGACTTGAAATCACAGATCGACTAATCCAGTGATCAAAGGTTACATAATCAGCATGTCAGAAAATATATTGTTATTCACAATGCAAATTACAATATAGCGCACCCAAGTACATTGAGTATTGTTATTTTTTCCATGATGATATTTATCAGGTAATTACACGACAGCCTGAAACTCTGTTGATAACAGGCTGATGAAGATAACGATTATAGAACAATATGATCTACATAGCATTGGCTGGCTATGGTTTTGAAGTCTAATGCTTTCCAGAATCCTCCCGATTACTAAATAAAACATTTTAAACCCAGGTTGTACAGGCTGTTTGTTTGTCTCAGGGAAAATATTCATCATTGCACTTGTGATGATTTATGGATGCACCACAATGTCTTCAAAGGCAGACTATGCAGGATTTTAGCCTTGCTATGGTCCTGTGTGTGTTTACAATCAAAGTCTCCTCCTCTGTCCTCAGCCGCACCCACTCACCTATATCTTTTCATTTTATATCCCTTTTAATACATTTTTTGCTCTTATATTTCTGTAGCCATCACCATTTAAAAGGAGCAATGCTAAGACCAACTCTGTTTTTGGAATGAGATGTTGGCTTCTTGTTTCACTTTGCTGTGCTTGTGTTCTTTCACCTCTGCCACTGCAGTAGCTAGCAAGCTACAAAAGCACTGCTGAAACCTGATCCCAGCCCACATGCTCTCTAGCCACACCCACCTCTCCCCAGAAAAGAATGTCATGTCCACAAATGCCCCAAACACACCTTAAAAGAAGACATACAGGCAGAGGAGCACAAATATGCCCAGAGATTGCCAGGGCATTGCAGACATGGCTGAGCACACTCATTTCATAATATTTTCAAAGTAAAAAAAAAAAAAAAAAATCCTGCATAGTATGCCTTTAAGTTCAAAAACTTAACAAAACAAATAGAAGTTTTCAAATAGGTTGTCTTCGAGTGATGCAATGTCACGGCCTCCATTTTCATTTCATTTTCTTTCCTTCAGGTCATGGGCACTGCTTGCAGCCCTGCAGCTCCGATGCAGAGTGGTGCCCACAGGGAGAACAGAACTCAGGCCAAATGCCTCAGCACAAAACCAGCTGGCACTGGACTGGCTGGTCCTTTGTTTTAATGTTGTTTTCGGAAGTTTGTGGCACAGATCATACCGATATCTTGCGTATTAGTTTTTAACCTATTAATGAGCTTTTAGATTCATTTGGCATGGTGCCAGTGCATTGGACTGAACATTTTCCATTTACAATGCATGGAAGCTTCAGGCTATTCCCCTTTTCTTCTTAATTAGCATATGCTGGACGTGTGTGTATATATATATATATATATAGTACTGGCACAAATTACAGAAACACTGTCCTTAAGAAAGAAGTTTAGTAGGCTACTCTTAAACTTTTCTTTCGTTGTTTCTAGGAGCCATTTTATTCCCCAAAAAAAAAAAAATTGTTATTTTCTTGACCACAAATGGTAAAGACATTATGTGATGATCAGTAATTTTAAATAAAGCATGAATGCCAAAAATTGTTTTCTTAGCATGAATATTCGGGAGGGAGTGGGGGTTTTGGGAGACCAAACACGACTGAACAGGGATTCTTTAAGTTATTCACCTGAGGTAGAAAAACCACCAAGTCTCGAAAGAGACAAAAGGACAGGGGGAAAAGAACGAAAAGAAAAATACTCCTAAGGGAGAGTATCGCAAAGAAAAGCTCTAAACAACCCGCGTACTGGGTAAAAAACAAAAGCTTAAGGAGTATGAACTTTCTGAAAATAAAACAAAATTGCCTGTGCAGAAAACTCAAAGAAAACAGACCCCGAACCGAGGCTGAAAAAGTAACACCCTAAAAGAATCCTGAGTTTAGGTTGTGGCACTAACTTGTTGCCAGCTACCCATTACGCTAAAGACTGTTGTGCTAACTTTGTAGCTACAACAATCCTATACCTTTACCACACTCGACAGATTACCGGCTCTCGTGTAACGTAAGTGACACTGAAGCAAATCTTATCTGCTTGCTAGGGGTTTAAATAGAAAGCCAACAGGTGAAAATTGTAAAAACGGATTTGCACGCGTAATTCAATCAATGAAATGAAGAAAACTTAATGGCCGTAATAACTGAAGAAAAGGCGCATTAAAAAACAATGGCAGTAATAACTGAAGAAAAGACGCAAAAAAAAAAAAAAAACAATGCCCGTAATAAAAGAAAGAATGACGCAGGATGGAAAAGAAATGGTGTTATCACCCAAAACTATGACAAATATTATTATGTTTTGTAGAGAAATACTGGAGAAAGAAATTCACTTTCAAGCTGATTATTAAAATTCCCTACAGTAAGACACATTAGTCTGCTCAATTATTTACGTATAAACTAATACATATAGGAATGCATAATGATTATTACTTTTGTTACACAAATTCTTCATTTTTGTTTTAGATTGATATTACATTCACAGATAACATTTATTATTACAAAAAGAGAAGCTGTTGCAAAATATTGCATTAATTGTCAAACTCTCTTTATAAATGCAGCATTTCCATAATTTGTGCCAGTACTGTATACTGTATATATATATAACAATGACAGTGTCCAACCTGGGACATTTAACCTGCAACCCATAGGTTACCAGCCTAGTTCCCTAATCATTATAATAGTCTGCATGGCAGCATTACAGCCAAGGAATATGAAGCCACTTTACAAGTTCATGGGTGCACCGTATGAATCAAACACCGTTTCCTCAAGCTATCCCCATATTTGAAGAGGGTAGCACCCGTGTATACACTGCAGCAACACAGCTCAGAACTTGTACAACAGCAATCCTAGAAGGATTGAAGGCAAAGCGTGCTCAGAAAGCAAAGGGTGGCCCTTAGCCGGTAACCTTCCAGCCTCCGATAGGAGTTGACCATAGGAGTCGCTAGTGTGTGATGAGACAGCCTCTCCTGCTGTAGCCCTCCCTCACCAGACAGCGTTATAAGCCATTAAACTGCAGCTCTGCAGGGCTACTGGTCACAGTCGGCCCTGGAGTTTGGTACCACATTGAGGAGTGAACAAACACATACAGCGAAGCAGCTTGACGCTGTCTGGCGCACAGCATTTTCCGGCATGCTTGTACTGAGATTACACTGAGATTGGCCCATTAACTATAACATTAAAGTAGGAGCCGGACACATGTAGAGGATGAGCGTCTGCTATTTTTAAATTGACCTCATTTGTAAACATTGTGGGCCTTGTGTCAAATGTAAGGGAAAGAAGATGAGTTTTATATTTTTTCCATTTTTGAATCATTCCCTAAGGAAAGGGGATGTAAGGACAACAAAAGGACACTCATATAAAACATCCTCCTTCAAAGCAATGCCATAGTCAGGATTATTGTTACACAACCATTGAAAATAAATACAGGTTCCACAGCATTAGAGTGAAGTTATGAAGTCTTCAGAATGAACATAGCAGATGTCTGCAGTTCAGTATGTTTTTATTAGCAGTTTACATTCAGAAATCTAATTCTGTTTGATACATATGTGTTTTTTTCCTTCTACAATTAACCAGCATTTTGTGCCTGCAACATGATACAATGATTAAAAATTAAGGCAGCTTGCTGAAAAGACTCAAAATGTGACATTAAAAAATAAACAATTGAATTGTTTCACCTTCATAGTAACAAATGGTTTCTGACTCATACCTTTGTGTGTTTCTGTGTGTTTTTGATGTCAGGTGGAGGCCTGTGGGAAAGCTACACTGGAGACGATGTAAGGGGCTTTCATTTAAAATCCTCTTCCTTGAACAGATCACTACTTAAAACCACCGTTCATCATCTTAAACCACTTCACACGAGTGTCTTCTTTCAAACAACGTTGCAAAGTTTTGAGACTCTGTGGGGAAAGCCTGTTAGCACAGTGTAGAAATTATATTCAGGCTACATGTTCTAGATTGTTCAATTACTTGCATAATTTAAAATACAAGGGTACTATGAAAAACCATTTGTTATAATCAAAGTATAAAACACAATTTGACAGTATTATCAGAAAACGTAACAAACATTCATGATTCCAATTTAATCAGCAAATCATTGCAGCCATTTAGCTTGAATAACACTTGAATATCACAACAACACTCGAATATCACAGCCTTCAATAGTTTACTCTCTGTATAACCTGATTTCCATCATAATTTGAAAGGTAAGGTAATGAGTAACTCATGCAATATTTTCTCTTTCTTTAGCCACAGTTTTCACTTTAGCCGGTGGAATTTTCTTCCCGATTGAAAATCATTCAAACAAAATTTAATAAGTGGATTTAAAATACTGGCGTAATGTTATTTCCTGTTGAATGTGGATAATGAATTAATGGTAAATGATTGGTGCCGTGAATCACCCGAGTGCAGGGAACTGAAATGAGTCACTCTCACACTTCCTGCCCCTTGACCGTGGATGGTTCGAGGTCCATAAATTGTGCCGAAAATTGCGAACCGTTCTCAGCATCCCGCCCGTGAGTTCATTACTCCTTTCTGCTTGGTAGAAAGACAAACTGCTAAAAACACACATCTACGTTAAACAACTTTTTTTCCTTTCATTATTTATGGCAGCAGAACGTCATTCCAAAATCAGATAATTAAAGTACTCCATCATGTATATTATGTTTAAGAGAATTATATTTTTTAATTCAATTTTTTTTTCTTTTGCCCCCCCCCGCCCCCCACCTCACAGATACAGTAGTAATAGTCTCCTACCCTTTCGGGCAGGGATTCTTGGAGGACAGCATTCACTTGACTCAGTGCCATAAAAATCCTCGGTCTCTTCCAGGGGATGAATTCAGCAGTACGGTGCAGTACAGCGCTGTGATGCTCCACATTTTATCTCCACACTTAACATTTTCTACATTCTGAAAACAATGCCTGCGGCTGTGTGAGAGAACATTTAAATCCCTCTGATACCTGCTAGCCTACCCTGTGGTAAATACAAGGTTTCTGAAGTGAATGTACAATACAGCAGTACCAATGTTGTGTGCTGTGGGAAGTTTTATGAGAACATAGGTCATTATACTGTAGTTGTGTTCTAGTCTTGTTCTCTACTGGATAATTTTTTTATTGAATTTTTAGATAACAAAACAAAAATAATAATTTCTAATGTACAAGTAGAGCTTTACTTATGTAATGAATATTTAATACATCATAAGGTCTGGGGGCACTCCTTAGCAATGCTCAGTACGACTGAGATTCAATAAAGCTTTACTGCTAATTTTAACTCTCAATGAAAATATTTGGCAAGTCAATTCTTGCTATTACTAAATTTTTCCCAAACTACATGTGATGGACAAAACCAATGCTTGTCATCAATTGTGAGCCAAAATTAAGTGCACACGCTTATTACCTCCATGTCTGCATTTCATGACACACCAATGGGATTCACTGACCAGCATGACTAACAGGGTAAGAGAGTGATCTGCGAATGTGGATGTTTCATGTCAGCCTCCAGAAGTTTAAAGAACTACATCTGTGGCCTTGCCAGCTTTCCTCCAGCAAACATACACTGCCATCAAACAATACACACGTGCACCCTTCCTCAAACTCCATCTCTGCCTGTCATCAGCCAATCAAAACGAGTCCATATGTGGGGCAGGTCTTCCGAGAGGGGCGGCGATCATGCCCTAAATCTTTGCTTGAGAGAGGATGTGCAGTGATGAAACTTCAGAACAGTGGGAGTCTGAGGGGCTGGTAAATCACTGGCAGAACTCAAGGTCCTGTTTTTTTCTGTTCCGTCCTTCAAAACGCTGCCTCGAGCGTGAGGGCGGGCATCATGGGATAGTGAGCCGCGGGGTCGGGGGGTTCTTGTATTTCGTGCTCTGGGCACCAGCTTTTTTCTCTCTTTTTTTCCATAAGCTTTTTGCATGTGTCTCCAGGCCTCTCTGAAAACGCTGCTCTCTCACCCCTTCAGTTGTGTCTGGAGACGGCGCTGTTATTGTGACAGAGGGTTCGCTTTAGAGCCGCTCATGTAGCACCGCGAGACCCTCACTCATCAATCTTCTGCAAACTGCTCCGGACGGCCAGGCCCTGCCACGTCTCTGTGGGCGCAACTCCAATCTCGCACAAGCATCACCGCCAGAAAATTAAGCATTACTGCAAAGAAGCTTTTATAAAATCCAGAGAGCCTGCCCAGTGTCACATCTTTGCATATTATAGAAACGGTTGTGCCCTTCACACAAGCTTGTCTGTTTGGTGAGTTTTCCCAGTGTAATGAACACATCTTTTATGAAGTGTAATAAACACGCCTATTATTCTTTCATGATGGGCCAGGGGAGCCCTCGCTGGTATGGATTATTGCACACTAGAAAAAATAAAATAAATACAACTTGCAACTGTGTGCAAAACTGTCAGGGTTCACTGGACTCTCTGTAGGCACACTGTTTTAGACAGGCGTCTAAAACCTTTGAATGTAGACATGGATTTGCAACATGGGACCATTTTTCTATGGAATACAGATTGGGCTTTAGACAATGCAAAGGCGTTCTTCTACATTATTCTGATGGTTTTTTTTTGGGGGGGGGGGGTTCCTGGGGCCCCAAATTAACATGTCAGTTATTTAAAATTTGAAATATGCTTGCAGTAAGCATTAAAATAATACATTTATTTTCATACCCTATGGTCCATATATCCATTATCTATACCCGTGGGGGGTGCTGGAGTCTATCCCAGCATGCATTGGGTGAGAGGCAGGAATACACCCTGGACAGATCGCCAATCTACCCAGGGGAAACCCACGCAGACATGGGAAGAACATTCAAACCCCATACCCTAACATATAGCAAGTGAATAAAGTAACATATTGGGGTGTCTTACTTATCAATTTGTAGTTCTTGTCAGTTGCTAAGGCACAAAAAAGTTTTCCAATTTTGTTCTTTTCTTCATCCTCACAAATGCTGAAGTCCCTCCTGTCAGTTAGGCCACTTCTGCTCCAACAGAAAGTAAAGGCCGGTTGGAGAGACGCGTCTCGTGCACTGTGGAACGCAGACAGGCTGTCAGTTTGAAACCGTTAGATACACTGATGAAAAATAAACCGAGTGGGAAAGTGAGGGCAAAATCTAGCTCGGGTGAGCTGCAGTCACAGTCCCGCTACTTAAATGTTTACAGAACAACACACATTGGCGTAGAAAAATGTTGTTTATTTTTTCCATTTAAGAGTGGCCAACATTGTTTGTTTTCCCTTTTCAGCAGTAACGGTCGATGTAAATTGGCGTAGGGTAGATGGTGCAAGGGATCGATGGATTATTTTTTAATACAGACAACCTACATATCTTGGCTATGGTAACACACCACAATTACATTTTAATGGGTATAGATAATAGACGGATGAATCATCATGTCACACCCCTAACTGGAATAACAAAAATGAGATATAAAATGGATTCATACACCATTTCTAGGCCTGTCTATTCTGTGACTACTATTTTTTTTATTTACTTATAAATTTCAACATTTAAACATCTTTTTCATCCGGGGGGGAACCCCATAGTGTAAAATTCTATTTTTTGGGCTCAAAAAACCCAACCACCCTATGTAGCTTTAGCTGCTGTTTGATTTGTAAGTGCTTGTTGCTTTGCCTGGCAGAAAATTTCACAGATTATCATATGTGCAGATCCAATTTTTTCATTCACTGCCGTAAATTGGCGACTGAGTTGCTCGAGGGATCTCATATACCACTGAGAGATTCTCCTCCACACACACACAGCACACTCTGACCTTATCAACAGTGTCTTTTTCATTCATGTTTGGTCATTTGACTGCCGAAAGCCTCCTGCTCAAAGATAACGCGGAAAGCCATTGTTCTTGTGATTTATGTATTCTGGTTTAATCCCTGGACAGTAACAGCAAGGCCCCTTGCATAAGCAAATTCCAGGGCCCTGCTGGATGAAAGTATTTGCCATGGGAATGTATTTAAGAGAATTAATGATCACAGTTTTCAAGCAGCATCTCAGCTCTTTTTAATAGTAGATAATTCAATGGAAGTACCCTCTCCTCCTCAATTCTCCTGAGCTTTATAGCAGGGCTATACAGCTAGCAGCCCTGGGACAAATGTAGCCCAGTATAGTCATACCTATGGCCTGTGTCTTATTAAGAAAGATTAAAAAAAAAAAAAAAAAAAAAAAGTATAATTCAAATTAGATGTATCATTATAATTAACTGGTGATACAGTAATCAGTAAGTGCTATGCATAATTCAAATTTTTTACATGTTTAGCTCATATACACAATTTAAATAAAAAGGTAGACGTAATTGAAGAATTATGGTCTTCGGTATACAGGAATTATGGTTCAATTGTAATGGAATAATTATGATCTTCAGTATACAGGAAGCAATCCACTTACTTGAACTAGAGCTGTTCAGACACAAAAACTACAAAGATGGAGGTAGAAGGTTTAGGCCAGCAGTCTAAATAAGGTTTTCAAACAGTCTGGCTACACCAACAAATGAAGTTGATAGAGATAAGCCATAACAGACAATATGTCAACTCAGACCTGATTGGTAGTTTCATTTGGTCAAATTTTCATAGTAGGCTAATGGAAAATCTTGTAATGGAAAATCAATAGAGGGATGTTATTGTGAGCTTCTTTAACTCTTAAGTAATTTCTCGGATGACTGCACATCTCTACAGAAAAACAACAGGTGCTTCTTCTTCTTCCACAATGATGGTCTATTGGAAAACCTTGTTGACCACAGGCCACATACATCAAGTGATTGTTTCAATAATCTGATCAATAAAGTCCTAATTTGTTTTTTTTTAATTTTTTTTTTTAATGAGAATACCACACTGTTATTAATGGGTAGCAAGTGGAATTTTTTACTGTTTTTTTTTACTGAGAATCTAAGTAGGAGGTCAGTCTGGCCAGTCTCCAAATAAGAAGTATGAACCGTGAGATACATTTTTTAATATAAACCCTGAAAAACCTGTCTAACAGATCAGAAACCGTCTTTAGGAGGGAGAGAGGATCTGTTGGTGATTACTGCCCACAGAAGACTTCACAAACAGAAGTACAGAGGTTACACTGCAAGATACAAACCACTATTTTGCCACAAAGTGTGTAGTATGTAAAGGAGTATGTAAGGAGTATGTAAAAGAGTCTACAGAGTTCTGGAAAAAAAGGTCTTGAGGACAGATTATGCCAAGTTTCACTTGTATGTGACGTGATGGCAAGAGCAAAATATAGAGGCCAATAGGAACTGCCCCATGATCCAAAGCCCTCATCTGTGAAACATGGTGGTGAGGGTGTGGTGTTTTGGGCATGTATGGCTCCTACAGATACTGGCTCACTTGTCTTTATTGATGATGTACTGAAGTGTACTGAAGCATCTATTGTGCTGAAGTTCAACCCAAATGCCTCCAAATGCATTGTATTCATCATGGTTTACCAAGCTCTTTGCTAACCAGGGCTCTCTTTCTTCTCAATGATGTTCCAAACAGTTGGTTTTTGTTAGCCAAAGGTTTGGCCTATGTCCCTGACTGTTTTTATTTTTCTTCTCATTTCTCAACCTAATGGCTTCCTTGACTTTCATTGGCACAACTGTAGTCCTCATGTTGACAAATGGCAATAACAGTCTCCGAAGACAATCAAAAGGCTAGAATCAAAACTAGATACTGACAGCTCCCTTATACCTGCACTAAGAAAGAATTGAACACACCCGCATAATCAAAAACATGTGTCAAGGCATTTGTCCAAACATCATGCCCTGAAATGGGGGGACTATTTATAGAAAGTGCTGTAATTTCTACAAGATCCAACCAAAAAGTATAAAAATACTCTTAAATAAAAGCTGAGAATGCGCACCACGTGTTAATTATTTGATTACAAATGTAAAATAGTGGAGTACAGAGCCAAACATTGTGGTGCTCACTATATATAGATGAGATTTAAAAAGGCCGGTGGACCTGATGGTGGCTTGATGCAGTGATGTCTGGATGTCCGGTGGGGCTCTGGATGGGACTTCAGACTTTATTAGGACATTAGAAAAACAAACACAACAGCAGCCGGGCAGCTCTAATGCCCTTTATTCCCAGGCTCTGAGGAGACAGCCTCTCATACAAAGCCTGTGATTACTAACACCCAGCTGCCAAGCCAGACCTGCCCCCCCCCCCCCATCCCCCCATATCTCTCCCCACACAATTAAAATCTGACATCTCAGCCACAAGTCCAATACATTACAGGAAGATTTAGATTGATATGGTCCTTCCCTCAGACAGATTATTTCAAAATGGCCATCATCACTTACCGGGGCGTGTGTAAGGTGCCTTATCGATTGTCAAACGACTGTTTCTTGTTTGACCCTTCTTCTTGAATGTGGCCTTTTTCGAATTCGGCATCACTCTTTTTGTTTACTGCATGTCTGCCAGTATTTCTCCAAGAATCAATGGTCTGTTCTTTAAAACTATTAGAGTCCATTGAATCTTTGAAAAATGTAATTTCAAATGAAACCCTTGCCAAAACTGACCCCACAATAAACTGACTATCATTCCATAGAAATTACTAGCATCTCTTCATACCAAAATACTACTTAAGAGGAAAAGTTTGGTCCAGGTTAAATGCAAATTTATCCTTTTCACATTACATGAAAAAATATATTCATTTTATGGAGGGATAAATTAGTCTCACTATTATTGACAAATGTGTGAATCATCCATAAGAGATGAATCACAAATGTGTTTCACTATCCACAAACAAATATCTCTCAACTTGTGGGTTGTAAATTGTCATTAGACATATATGAACTGGTTTGTACAAATGCATACATATTTTACCTTTTGCACAAATACCTCATACTTGAAAACCAAAAATATGTTTCCAATATCTGTGTGTATTTTTTGCAATAAGAAATTCTTGAATGTAAAATTGGCTTGTGAAGCATTAAATCTGCATTTGTGGATCAAGAGACATTCACGCATTCAGTGACGTACGTTTATGAGTTTCTTTAATTTATTTATTTAGAGACTTTTTTTCATACAGTTTGTGTGCTCTAATCCACAAAAATATTCAGATACACACACAAATAGTTGACTGTCTTCTTCTGTGGTGGAGGACTTGTACTACGTTGGTCCTAGACCAGCCTTTCTGGCAACTGGGATCTTTGCATGCAAGGATAGACTTGGCAGATGAAATGTAACACTAGTCAACATTAGCTAGGTTAGTTACATGATTTGGGATTTGAAGTGCAACGTTAGTTTGTTTGCTAAACTGAGGTAAATTGAATGAAGCAACTAACCCCATAGGAAAGCAAAATCCAAGAAGAGATCTCATAGTTGTTTCTTTAATTTCTCCTAGACATAAATGAGCCATTTTTAATACCAAGGTGAGACCAAAGGCTTTTCCTCCTACTTCTCAAATTCAACTCAGGAGTTTCTCATATAACCACATATAATCTCATTTATGTCTTACTCTGATCAAAACAAGAGATCTCTAAATGATCTTAAATAAGTCTAATTTAGGTCTCCTGAACATGGGACCATGAGCTCAGAGAAAGAGCTCAAAGAAAACTCAGCTATGACTCCTAGGATCTCATGATTCTTCTCAAATATGTCTCAGTTTTCTCATAGTGACCTCTAGAAACAACCGCATCTCAATTCAATATCCATTCGTTTTACTGAAGTCTCAAATTCATTCCCTCATTATCTCATTTTTTCTCCTAAGGGGGTTTTAGGAGCAACAATTCAGATTGAAGTGATCTCAAAACAATGTACAATTGAGATCTTACTACTTTCTCAAGAGTTAAAGAAAAGACTATCCTGAGCAAAAGATTTTTCCTCTGGGACCTAGTAAATATTTGCTAACTAACTAACATTATTTCATATTCCAAATCATGTACATTCTATATAATTAAAGGGATTATTGATCTGAAAATGCAGATTTAACACTTCACAAGCCAATTTTACACTTGAGAATGTATTATTGCAAAAAATACATTTGGAAATTGAAAACATACTTTTGATGTTCATATACAAAGTATGAGGTAACAGGAAAAAAAAGCAAAAATGTGCAAAAGAGAAAATATGCATTCGCAAATCTGTATGTACAAATCAGTGCGCTTTCATTTTGATGACAAATTACAAGACACAAGATATTTGTTTGTGGATAGCAAAACACATTTGTGTCTTGTCTCTTATTTATAGATCCTGATAAACATATCTGTCAATAATATTGAGACTAATCTCTTTGTGTAAAAATTTTACCAGTGATTCAAGTCATCACAATCAAACTTAATTAAATAAATGTGCTTGCGTTAAAAAGAAAGTAACTCACTCGAGTGAAAGCCAAATTTAAGGATGGGTGCTGTCTGAGACCAGGCACCTGATTGCACTGAAGTTGACTGATTAATTTGTGAATGTAGTCTTCTGTTCTCCTCTTTTGTAGTCATTTATATTCAGATGATCCCTGAGGAAGTTTAGTGTGATAGCATCTGTCTGCTCTGTGGAAAACACAATCCATCATATTCACACAAATACCGAGCAACTATCAAATCTAATGCATGCTGCTCCCAAAATGACTTCCATTGTTGTTCCTTCAGGGCAGGCTAAAATAATCCAAATGAAAGTTTTTACAAAACAAAGGTCAAATGAAAACAATCCACTATACCTGAACCTTCTTGTGCGAACCATCAAATTTTACCTGCCTAAATTTAAATGCATGTACTGGAACAACACAAATGTATATATTGGAGCAACTTTTTGAACATTCACTGGGTAATTTGCTTCTACAAAAATAACTTAAGTTTGCTAATTATCAATAAATCACAGCCCGTGTCTCATTGTCTCTGAGCAGAAAATGAAGTGTTTTGAGCTTGAAGTACAGCACCACGCTACAGTAATTCACTAAACCCAATCTCTTCTTCCTCCAGCGCTAGCTTCCTTTCCCAACAATACGACAATTAAAGAATTGATGGAGTGGGACGACAAAGGCTGCATTCCATCTGTGGTTTATGGAGTGCTTAATAACCCTCTGAGAGTCCTGTTATTCTCCACTTACGTGTGTCACGCAGGACTGCAAGCGGGAATGGATGGCACATTTACGGACTTACTAAATCAAGCATCCATTTCATCACCGGGCAGCCCCATCGCTGGGTTCCTCACACCAGGACTGAGAACCCCTCTCAAATGGAGGGTTATATATAATATTCACTTCCATGTATTTCTCTGGGCGATGAGCTGGAATGACCCTGGATGTGGACTGGGTGTGTCCGTGCAGCAACATGTTCCATACGAGGGCCTCTGTTGACAGACGCGTGAAGCTCCGGTGCTTGGTGTACTGATGCCTCGAGTGAAAGCCGGCTCTGGCCATGACTAGGACTCCTGTTGGCTGAGGTGGTGATGTCAGCACGGATGAGGGAGGGCTCTTTATCCACTCTCAAAGCTTCTTGCCATCTTTCAAAGCCTGGGAGGCTTTGAGAACACGCAGGCAGGGTTCAGACCGTAATCAGCTCAGGAGTGATCCGTGCTTTCAACGGGCCCGTTTAAAATGGCAGTTTGCGGTTAATCTGGTGCCAATTGTTTCAAAGCAATGTGCTGCTTTTGGGTCTGCAAGTTAAGAACTGAGTGAAAAACATAATACTGCATTATTTATGAATGCTCTTCCTGCCATCAAAGCATTTTGAAAATGACTTTTTATCTCTTTACTTCCCCCACTGGAATGGCCAATCATTGCTGCTCCGCAATATCCTCCATCCATGCAGGAAAGCATAGACAAGCACATTAGCAGTCGCCACTTCCTTCCAGCCAAGCAGCTTCAAAGTAAGATGTCTCAAACACGTCTGAAATATGCAGACTGTAAGGCCATGAGATGCTGTTCCACAATGAGACACAGACTATTCTGCTCACATGGTAAGGAATAGGATTCAGTATCACATGCTTCTCAAGTTGGACCAGAGCATATTCTGATTCAGGAGGCATTACTGACAGTAATTATCTTGAGATGAATTTGACTCAAGCAAAACAGATGAGACTAGAATAAATAAATAAATAAATAAATCACATAGGACTGATGGTGGCAATATATTTTATTCCTATAATAAATCTCTCTTCATGGTTCTTGTTAAATTTAATGGCATAACATGTGTCAGGCTCTGCTAATAAACCATAATAAAAGGTCTATTTATACAGCCCAGAAACACCTAAGCACTGATATCTTTCACACAGTTCTCTGTTGAATCACTTTCCTGTCTGTGATTTTCTTTCAAACAAAGCCTTAACTTTCATTTAGGAGTTCCAAGACTTGGTTGTCAATTAGAGGGTGCAGATTAATTTTTTTGATCATTACACAATGTTCTCAGAGTAGAGATTAACTACCCTGCATATCAACGTGTCTCAAAATAATCTCACTGAGCACATTCACTCTGAAGTTCACTCACCATGTATGATGCAGGCGACATCAATCTTATCACCCCTTTCTGCATTGAATTTGACGTGCTGCAGAAAGAGAAAATCACCTCAAGCAGCGTTAAAGGGTAGTGTATTATGTACTAGGCAGTGCATTTTCTTGACACTGAACAGCAAACTGCGGTTGTCACGGTGACATTTTTTGTTATTATTTTTTTTACGTTTGAGATCCGCACTTGACATTTCTTATCATGGCCGATGAAAGGAACGTGTGAGCTTGTTGATGGATCCCCAGAAAGCAGTGGTATCAGCCCAGGCTCCTGTGCCACTCCAATCCCTACAGGGCAACAGGGCCGGGCCTGGTTTTTCTTGCTGTTTTTTTCACACTCTGAGCAAAGAGCGAAGGGAGGTGGAAACCTGGAACGGAATTCTCCCGGCGCGCTTATCGTGCGGCTATCGGAGGTGCATTCACTCTCTCACACTCAGGGCGACAGAGTGGCCCCGTCCATGGGAATGAGCTAAAGCCAAAAAGACAGCACGGTGGCAGCTGAGGGAGGCAGCAGCCTCCATGACGGCTCGATCACCCAGTGCTCTTAGCGATGCGGGGAAAGCACTCCTAACTGCTTCACATTCCCATGGCTGGGCACAAATAGCCTCTACCATAGAAGTTAACGGCCAGCTATATGATTTTATCTTGTGGAATAACTAAATCTTCACCTTGTGGTAGAATATGATAGGCCATTTGGTAACAGATATAGGTGCAAATTAGCGTAAAACGTCACCCTCATGCCAATAAACTGCACAGGAATGGGCAAGAATGAACATGGGCTGTAAGGCACCCCACCGAGCTCGCCTTGACCGGATACATTTCGCTGGGGACTGTCATGTTAATTTTGCAGGCAAAAATTAAACTGAATTAATTAAAACAAAAAAACTTAAACCGATACCCAGACTGACAACAACAGTAACAGCGACACTAGTGAAGGATAAAAAAAAAATGATACATTTGATTTACTTTCACATTCATTTCTTTACTGCTGTGTGTATCAGTGTGGTCCATGTGAGAACGGCAGCCAGGGCGCTGTCACCGAATGGAATCAATTTTACACTTTCACAATAAAATGTTCTCTGCTGATTTAACACACACACTGTTTCACTGTGCGTCTGACACGATCAAACGGGTGTCAGAATGCATTCACATTCAAATGACTATCCTGTTCATGGTTCTAAATCTATTTTTATTTATATATTTTTTTTTACACAATGCAGCAGTCACAGCCTTGCCCTCACAGTAGTTAGCAGCTTCCTCAGCCAACTGTCACAAAGGGCTTTAAAAGGGAACCTGCTGAAATAATGGCCTCGTTTATGTCCCGAGGAGCTCTCTGGTTTACAAGTGTTAAGCAGCTAAACGACTTTATTCCGTCAAGCCGACCTGCACTTCGTCTTTAACCCTGCATGATGAATAGAATGTTGCCTTCTAGTCTCTAATTCATTTTTTAAAGAATTAATTTAAATGATTTTTTTCTTTCAGTCACCCTTTACTCAACATGCAGCTCTGTGGATGAGCATACCTCGCGTGTCATCTTCTGCAGAGTCATACAGCACACTGTAATCACACTGTAATGAACTTTTGTGTGAAGCTAACAGATATCACCTGAACACATCTATAAATGCGTTTTTGGGCCTGGTAGTGGCCATCTACTGACTAATATTACAGGTTGTTATGCCTTTGGGAGGTATGGGAAAACTGAACACTTATTTGTTAAGCTGTTTCCACTGATCTCTACATGCTATCTACAAGACCTACAGTGGAACAGTAGGTCATGCAGAAGGTCTCAGTGTCAAAGACAATATGATTTTTCCAGTGTGTGATTTATCAAAAACGATTTAAGATAATGCAAATGCATTTTATTTTGGTTACTACCTGATTCATCTTTTTTTCTTTTCTAACTTTTCTGTCTGGCAATGGCATGGTGAATGCCCAAATGCATTTCCTCCAAAACACTTCATTTCCTCCAAAAATAACAAAATAAAAAAACATGACCTAACCTGGGATTTAGTGGACGTATGTAGCAGTTTCTCGCGCAGCTAGTGAGCTAGTAGGTCTATAAAAAGAATGAAGAAGAGGCAGAGAGGGAAACAGCAACACCATCAACCCACAGTCTAACTGCCACTGGGAGGCACAGTGAGCGTAATGGGGGGGGGCCGGGGGGGGTTTCAGACACTGCTGCAGATGCCCCCTGCCCAAAGCAGGGCTGCTTACAAGTGCAAGAGCCTGTACAGCACAGAGGGGTGCTAACAGCAGTGCCATATGGGCAGGCCACTCTGGATTTGGGGTTGAGGTTTCACCCTGGTACAGCACCCTGTGCGATACAAACATTGTTAGGATATGACACGCTGTAAGTCTCAGAAGCTCAGGGATAGATTACCGTGCTAGAGCTCACGGAGCTGAAATGAAGCGAGGGACTGTTGTGTGCAGATCTGGCGCGAGAGTGCAGTCAGGATAGAGGGCGTAAGAGCACACAGGATGTTTGATGAGGAATAGAGACAAGTCAGCTAAGGTTTGTAATGTTGTAACTGTCTGGAGTATATCTAGCATTGCATTACGCCTAGACTCCGATGACCCAGCAGCCTCTTCTTCCACTTAGAGTCCTCATAAGTACGTCCATGCATTCATCTATGGTTCTTTTAATCTCTTTTGAGTTTTTTTTTTAACTTGTACTCATGACAATTAAAGACTTCACCCAGTTTAAAAAATATATATATTTGTGTGAAGCATCCACACATTTTGTAGCATTAACTTTTTTTTTACTGTAATTTAACTGTAATTTATTAGACACACTCCAAGAACCCTACCTAATGCTTCTCCAGAAAGACGTTTTAATGGCCAAACAGTAACCACATGATCCAAATGAAGGCATACATATCTTACTCAGCATCGCCTTCATGCTCTTCTAAACTCTACACCCTCCTGAAATGAAAGAACAGACTGCTGTTTTACAAGTTCTAAAATAAGTAAGCATTTAATTTCCAAGACACAACAGACATATTTTCAAGACATATGATTTATGGGAGCATCATTATCCATGACACAGCTTGTTGAGGTAGCATGGCAGCTCATTGTGTTTACAAAGAGGAAAAATAAGTTGTTAAATGGGGGGGGGGCAGTTGTTAATGTTTTTAAAAGTAAGAATTAAACCCTGGAA
This sequence comes from Anguilla rostrata, assembly GCF_018555375.3. NCBI lineage: Eukaryota > Metazoa > Chordata > Actinopteri > Anguilliformes > Anguillidae > Anguilla > Anguilla rostrata. Next base: position 13,852,215 of record NC_057944.1, read on the forward strand.
TAATACAACAAAATACAAAATAAAAATAAATCAATAAATAACATGATTTCATTACTCATATTCTCAGGTAAGTATGAATCCCAGAAACAGGGTTCAGCTGGTGAACCAGGCATTCATATTTCAGTTTAAAAGGCAGCCTTCTTACGATAAGATACGCTTGACTTCCCTAGAGGGAAATTTTTACCTGCACATAAATACACATACCATATGTCAGCTTAGCCAGCATATATACTTAAAACATTTATAAATACATAAATAAATAAATGTGCTACATGGTTTATACATATCATTTGTGGGCTAACTGTAGTTGTCTTGTTTTATGGAAATGCAACTCGTGAAATTAATCCTTTATTTATGTCTTGAATACTTCATCAAGCCTTCAAGCTTAGTTTTTGATTTCTTTTGTGACATCATACCCACGCATTTTCCTTACATCCTAACATCCCAGGATACATCATGACTAGTATTCAATAACAAAACAAAAACTGAACCTTTTCCTTTCAAGAACAATGCAAAAAAAATTACAATAGTACATGCTGCCAAAAAAAGAAAATTGCTTTGAACACTTATTTTATTTACACACTATTTACAATATTCAAAACAAGTGCACATATATGTACACACTCATATAAACATTTACTTACAAGACGAAAGCTTGATGTTATTTTGGCCATACAAATTGCATCTGATATGGACAAATTTTACAAATCACTGACTACAAATACACATGAGTGAGTGCTGCAGGGTAACATTGACCAGACTGTTTACAAACTGCAGCACAAATAAACACATTGATTTCACCATTATTACCATTTTATTTTAAAATAGATTTAGTAATGTGTAAATTACGTAGCTTGCAGATATGGCTATTGTTTATGCAAAAATGCTGACATTCATTTTACTGATCTACATGTGATTTCTACCTTAAAACATTTTAAAAATCAGGGGGAAAACTAATCCTAAATTATTATACTTGATTAAACCATTTTTACCTGTCAGTTTGCCATCTGTTCCACTCAAAACAAGCTAACTTGTGTCAGTTAACTGTTTTGAAGGTCACTCAGCTTAACTTGGTGCTGTATGCTGCACCTGCCAAAACATTTTAACATTCTAAATGCATTTAAATGTATCATTCACATTCATTTTTATACATAAACCATATATTTTTCATGCAGTGTATGGCATATTCTCACAGAAAAAGCTGCATTATATGTGCCGGTGTCATGAGTGATTTGAAACATGTATGTCACATACGATGCGTGATGAGAGCCTTGGGGGGGGGGGGGGGGGTACATTACATTAGATACTATGTGTTTCTATGCATATCATGTAGATCAATCAAAACACCTCTAAAATGATATCCTCATTTGAAGTCAGCTGGTCAAAGAGAAATAAGCTGGTTCACATTTGTACATCCCTGTCGCTTGTCTTTATTTGTGGGTTTATGAGACAATCCTCCACAAATAGTTTTTTTTTTCCACTGAGTTTAGTACAGCCAATCAGATTTTAAGGCATCCTCTCACTAACGCCCACATTATTCTGACTAATCACAGCATGTTAACACTAAAACTAACATCAAGTCATTTGTGTTATGGCTACATTTATTTGTGGATCAGTTACATTTTTTGGGGGTTTCAGATGCATATATTTGTGGATCATCTGCATTTATTTGTGGATCAGCTGTATTTCTTTGTGGATCTGTATTTATTTATTTATTTTTGAGAAAATAATTTCCACGTAAAAATGTGGGCGGCTAGAGAAAGACAAAATGTTGGAGGGTTGACATTCAGATCTGATACAGGAGGAATCCAACCCCGACTACCTTCAAATGTGATTCAAGTCAGATTTGGCCACATTCAATCTATATATGAAATTTTATCACGATTGTACCACAATCATCAAATGTAACACGATACAATTTCCTTCCTGAAATCATGCCTCATAAAAATAGTGTAAGTGGAACCATAGTAATATCTCTACCATTATGTTATATTAACGATAGAGCAGCATTATGTATAGTTCCACCTGTGTAGAAGTGCACATGTCAATTTCTCTCAAATTTATTCAAAAAGATTCAGCAGTAAAGTGCAGTCACTCTGCAGTTTTCCCATGTCAACAATGCTTTTCTCAAAAAAATACATTTTATATATGCTTAATAATTACTGCATTCATTTAAATATCAACTTTATAGCTGACTGTAGGTACAATAACATGATGACATGATTACAAGGTTTCCCCGTGTAAATGTGCTGATACAGTAAATGTATTGATAAAACAGTTGTTCTGAATGTCGGGCCATTATTCAAAAAACTGACGAACGTTCGAGGTGGTCAATGAAGCATTGGCAATTTATGTGACTGTTAAAGGCATAGTTCACTTTCTGAAGTTTTTAGATATTAATTCAGTTTTATTGTATGTTTTTGTCAGCAATGAAGGATATTTTAAATATGTATGGAAAGTTATGATGACCTGCTGGCTTGGCAATGACTTGTATTGGGGCAATGGGTGGTTTATATTTTAAAGTAATAAAATGCACTTCAAGTAATTCCAAAGTAGCTTGTACACTGACTTTATACCACAATAACTGACATGAATAATTAATTCTTATTTTTGGTTGGAAACATCTCCCATGGCACAAGAAACCTGACATGCGTTGGTCAAGGAAAGGAGTACTGGCACAGTACAAAAACTTATATTTGAATTTATAACTGAGGATAAATGCTATACAACTCATCTGTTCATGTGTACAACATATGGAAACCTAGTGTCACTCTACAAGCTGTTTTGGAGTTACATGAAGTTTCATAAACCCACAAAAGCCTCTATCTCAGCCACTGTATAGCCAGCGTGTCCTGAGGAAACGTATGCAAGCATGTGAAACAGCAATTCACCAGGCCAAATTAAAGCACACTAAGAAATAATATCGAAAAACCCCAGAAACTGAACTATCCCTTCAAAGGTCACAGAGAAATAAACAGTACTGTGGTTACATAGACAATGCTCCATCTTTATAATTTATTTTATTCGACTGAACCATAGTCTTCATACATGCATGAATTCAGTGCCTGCTATGGAAATGGTGTATTATCACTTCATGTCCAGCAAGTTAAATTATTTGTTATCTTTTGGTGTCTGCACAGTAAATAGGTACAATAAAGCACACTAAAATGCTTACAATATACAAGGACATTTTTAAATTAGCCACTATTTCTTTTATACATTATTTCATTTTTGTACATTCTCTGCATTTTTGTACAATAAAAACAAACATTCATAAGATGAGAGTTCATGTGAAGGAACAATGCAACATGCATTGAATTTTTGTCACGGGCTTATTCAACATTGCAATATATACAATTAATGTATTTATAATAAGCATATACATCAATTCAAATATATCACTGGAAATGTGGTAGTGTTACGACATCAGCTGGCTAGATCAGCAATCTTCATGAAGAGGTAAAGTTGATTCATCCATTTCAGCTCCCATTTTTGTGGAATCCCAGTTTAAAATCCCATTATTATTATTTTTTTCTTTTTAAATATTTTTATGTGTATATTCTTTTTGTATTGTTGAACACTTGAAAGCATCTAGATCAACATTTCCTTGCTGTCCAAAATGTCTTCCATTAATACTGAAAGGTTATCTCTGAAAGTTGTAGGTCTCTCAAAAATATCACACAGCGAATTATTCAGACAACCACCGATAAATATCAGCCTATTCATATCAGCAACAAGACAACATAACTATCCAGGATGTCCAATACAAAAAGCGTACGTTCCCCAACCAAAATAGTCCCACGGAAACCACTCTTGAAATCCAAAGGCCTAATGTGAATTTAATAACACCTGTCCTTAACACGGAAAAGTGGGCTTCTTCTAGTCAATTGACAGAAGACAAAACTTTCCGCCAAGCATTACTGCATCAAAAAATGTATTCACCTTTTCCTTGAGAGAGAATGTAGAGATGTCCCTCTATTAACATTGTCTGAAGTTTGATGAAAAGTTCAGTCTGGCACGTCAGGGCATTCTGCAGAAACCCGGGGGCTCTCTGGCTCCATACTTGATCATCCCCTCCATGATGGCTCCATGATAGGTTGTCCCCTCAGCAGTGTAGAATCTTGATGAAGGCTTTCCTGAACTCCACGTTGAAGGTGGTGTAGATGATAGGATTGACTGCACTGTTCACGTAGCCCAGCCACGTGAAGGCGTTATACATCTCTGCTGGAACCTTGCACTTTGTGCAGTGAGTGTTCAAAATGTGCGTGATGAAGAAAGGCAACCAGCATATAATAAAGACACCTGCAGAGAGAGAGAGAGAGAGGGGGAGAGAGAGAGAGAGAGAGAGAGAGGGTAGTAGTTAAATACATAATAGACCGAACATAAAAGTTGGGAAATACATATTTTCTTTTAGATGGTTGTATGCATGCAGTATCGGGATGACCCTCGTGGGAGCTGCTCAGTGTTGTGTTCCGGGTGACCTTTTTGCTGATATGTCTGATAAATATAATGGGTCATCCAATCACAAGTTTATTTCTCCTTCCCCCCTCTGCAAGGACAATATAACCGCACTGTCACCATAAATAATTCCCTGCCGTGCAAACAACTTAAAGCAGCACTGATGCATATCTGGCATATTGTTCTTTTTAAAATTGTGTACATCATATACCAACCAGTGACCTAGGATGGCCTCCCCCAACAGCCATTTTCCATATCTAGAGGCAACTGAATTAATGTCTTGATGTTTGTTGTTTTGGGCTAAAATAAATTGGACCAAAAATGTTGGTCCAATTCAAATCAATCACATGCTCATTGTTAGACAACTGGTTTCAGATTAATGGAACACAAGCCCATCTAATGGGAACTCCTCATGGTCGAAACTATCTGATACAAAACATGGCATCTATTAATTTATCTGTTTACATGTTGAAATTTTCTGTCCAGTTTTATACACTGTAATACCTAACTCAGCTTAAAACTTACTGAGAATTGTACTACTAAAGATTAGAATTATATCTGTGAAGAACATCAGAGGAAATTAAATATAGTACAGTATGTTCTGCAAACGCTTGCTGTGGAAGATAACACTCTGTAATTTTAGGGATGACGTTGCCTCAGGAGGATAACACAAGCCTCCTTTAAGCTCCTGAAATGTGCTGCATCCTCCTTTAAGCTCCTGAAATGGGCCGCTCTCAGGTCTTACCCAACACGATGGCCAGCATCTGTGTGGCCTTCTTCTCCTTCTGCTGCGAGATCTTCCTCTTGCTCAGGGTCTTGACGGACGAGAGGGTTTTGCCATCGGGGAGGGCCTGGGTCTCGAAGGCCTTGGCAATTCTGGGGGGGCGCCCCTCCTTGGCGTGCCCGTTCTTCTCCGCTTTGAGAGGGCTTTCGGGCACGGAGGGGGGTGCCAAGCCGGGGCAGGGGTCTGGAGGTTCTGGCATGCACAGCAAGGGGCTGGCAGAGCTGGTGGGGGCTGGCTTCTTCTTCTCTGGGGGGTTAGCACCGGCCCGCACATCCAGTTCCATGTCCTCTCCCCTCTGCACTACCTCCTGAATAAAAATCTGCAGCCACATCGAGCCGGTCAGTATAATGAAGCTACAGGTGCATTAAGCAGTACGTATACATGTATGGCACATTGCTGGGAGTTGACCTATACAGTATATGGACAATATAAATTACTAAGGGCAATATATAAACTAAGAAAAGGGAAACAAGACATTCCCCCATTGATGGCAGGCTATAACATGAACATTCATTTATTTCCATACCACTTTCTTCCTGCTGACAGGAAAGCTCCCATTGGACTTCACAATCAGCGTGCACAGCTTCACATCTTCGGGGTTGGTGCATTTTCCCTGAGGCAACGACACAGGGCACCACATTATGAGATCATAATGAGGTCATATCTGCAACGCTCCACCGCAGCACACAACACTGGGTCAATGTACCCTAACGCGCAGCATTCCACCACAAGAACGCAACACGGGTTCACTTTAGCATAATATGCAAAATGGGGTCATTTCATCACAACGCTAAACATCTACCACAAAATGCAAACCAGGATCATTCAACCGCAACAAGCAGAACAGGCTGATTCTAACAAGGACATTGGATCATTCTACCACAACATGCTTCTGAAGGAAAAAAATTCTAAATTAAAAAAAAAACTAAGAAAAACCAAAACAAGCACGCTACCTCTTCTTTAAGATAAAAAGCAAAACGTAAAATATCAGTTTAGAAATCACATTCTGTGTCTCCTGTTGATTTTCATCTGAATCTGAATGTTTTTGCCTATTTGTGCCCATCAGTCAGATGTTTTTATTAAGAAGTACGTCCCACTGATTTAAGCTGATGACGTGGTCTTGCAATCAGTCACAGACTCTATTAATAAAGAGGCCTTTTTTCCAAACCCGCAACTCGTGACAACTGCCATCTATTTTGAACACTGTCACTTCCTCCTTGATGTCGCACAAAGATGCAGGCTCCTGTCAGCAGTACAAAGCAGGAAGAAACAGAGCGTTCCTCGTGGTGTGAAGAGCACGTTTCTTATGCTGCTGCTATTCAACTGAACATTGCAATTATGAAGCAACCACCATCACAATCAGTACAAAGGATGAGAGATGATGTTTGGCAAGGCATAATTACTGCTGCCTGGAAGCTTTCACAAGGCGTCAACTAATAGGCCTGAAGACAGAGACACCAATCACACGCCGATGTGGAAATTACTACTTTTGTGTGGTACAATTGTCAAAATAATTTTTTCTTATCTGCCAGGAAAGCATCAGTAGGTTGCCTCCAAGAATGCATTTCGTGGTTTGATTACCCAACTCTTTTGAGTGAGACATAAATACGGACAAATGTGATCTGGCTGATAAAGAATGGAATGCATTCATGTATTGAAACATTCTTTATTTATTTATTTATTTATGCAATCTCTATGTAAGTTATTTAGAATGCCTACAGTGAGTACAGTGTACAGTGAGTACAGTATCTGTACATACGTACACAACCACATAATAGTGTTTCCAGCAGCAAAACCTTGAATCCTAATGGAATATGTGAATGAATGTGAGACAAGTAGCAAGTGTTGGACTGAAGGTAATGACTCTGAGGAAAAAAAGTAGCTTATATAACTTAAAAGTAAACAAGAAAAGCTACAATTATGCGGCAGGCTTTCCGTGTTCCTTTTTTGGAGTGAAGTGGAGGGCTGTGATTATTAAAAACGGGGGGGGGGGGGGAACCGAATAAATAAAACATGTTTGTGTTTTTTTGGCAGGGTCACCTTCAGGGTAGCGTTAGCGTCACCGTCGGGCCCGTGGAAAGTGCGCTTGGTGTTGACGCGCTTCCGACGCTTTCGAAGGACAACGTAAATCTGCACGTACACCAGCAGGGTGATGATGAAGGGCACGTAGAAGGACACGATGGAGGAGTACACAACAAAGGCAGGGTTCGCAATTACACACTGGGAATCATCGCGGGTGGCTGAAAAACAGGAGAGGACACCAGGGTATAAACTATGGAAATTCAATATCATTCACATATGATGTATACCTTTATATATAATCAGTGGTAATACAGTGGTTATTCATTATGTCATAAAATTATTAAAACAACTCATCAAGGACTAGCTCCTTTACATTGTAGTCAGAAAAAAACAGGTCAGGTTTCATGTGGACAGTAAAATAAAAAAATTAAAGATGATGAAAATATATTATTGGTAATTCATGAGAAGAAACCAAATACTAAATAATCTGAAATCACATCCTACTCCTTTACACTTACAATACATCTAGGGAAGTTTGGTAAAAAAAAGGCTAGACAATAAGGGGGGGGGGGGGGGGTTGTGAGTCAATGGATGTCTGCTGTTGTTGTATTAACAATGACACCTGACAGTGCAACACATTTATACCGGTGTACATTGCACATTACAACTAGGAAACACACTGCTAACATGTTAATCATTTAAATAATCAGTCACACATGGAGCCATGGCTATTGTATTCTTGGTAAGCAATACTGTGACACTTTTGTTTTACTATAGTGGATTTGCCCTTAGAACAAACTATCTTTGTATGGGTACATGAGTCATTGTGAACCATAGAAAGGTGAGGGAAGGATTTTGCAAAGGCGTGCCATTACCTGTGTTGTTCAGGCCGAATAGCAGGGGGCAGGATATGGCAAAAGAGAGGACCCAGACGACTGAGATCATCACTGTTACCCTCCTCTTGGAGCTGTACCGGGTGTTATATAGCATAGGCATGGCCACTGCCGTGTACCTTAGGAGGACAGATGGGAGGGATGGAGTGGGGGAGAGAGAGAGAGAAAGAGAGAGAGAGGTGGGGAGTGAGAGAGAGAGAGAGCGAGAGGTGGGGAGTGAGAGAGAGAAGAGAGAGAGAGAGGTGGGGAGTGAGAGAGAGAGAGAGAGAGAGAGAGAGAGAGGGGGAGCAAGAGAGAGAGAGTGAGAAAGACAGAAAGAGGGGGGGAGTGAGTGAGAGAGAGAGAGCTTTTATTGAACCATCAAAGTCCATTAATTTTTTGTAAAAGATGAAAGCGTAATACGCAGCCACACATGATCACACACATGCACAGCTGTAGCCATCACACTGCCAGCCCTCACACTGAGCTCACGGTAATGAACAATGAGATATGGATTCAATCAACGTTTCCCTCAAAAAGTAGAATAATTCATTCGACTATCCGACGTTATATTTCCCACTCGCGTTACATTTTTTAAATTGTAAAACGCATGACAGGATATATTATGACCTTTCACTCGACATTTTATGAAGATTAAGAGGGTCAGTTAAATTAGCTCGGTAAAATAAATGTAAAACTTCGGTAACTCGCCTTGCGGGTGATTGCCGCAGTATTGCCTCCTTCCGAAACAGTGGGAGTTGTGCAATTTCTGATAAATGAATGGGAGTGCGAGCATAACTCTTACCTGTCAATGCTAATGGCACACAGATTCAGAATGCTGGCAGTGCACATCATCACATCTAAAGTGACAAAGATGTCACAGTGGATTTTACTGAACCTCCATTCACCAACCACCTGGAAAAAAAAAAAAAAAAAAAAACATCAATAAAATTTATTTCCAGGTGTATGTCTGTAAGACAATCAGAAGCCTAATAAACACAGAAACCACTAACAATTTCAACAATAAAATAAGAGCAAATTATCAGGTGTCATCACAAAGAAATGCTTGCAATAAATGATTTAATCATTACTCAGATGTCTATACATCAAATACATCAGGTTGTATGTATTATGTATACATATTACATCAAACCATACAAGACCAATGAATTAACCCATAGCATCTGAGATCAAACGTGATCGAACCAGCACACCTGTTATTTCACCTTTAAAATGTAAAAAGCAATACTCTACAGAGAGATAACCTGGCACTAATCAGGGTAATAAGGTTCTAATCAGGCATTTATTTGCATGCATTTATTTCACCCATTTATTTACAAGCCCATTTGTACAATGCAGGGGTACTTTCACTTGCAAATCATGAGCTTTGTTTTTAAATGTATATTTAGGACTATGACAATTGATTCACAGTGTTCTGAATACCTGCTTCATGTTCCATTGTTTCTTGGCTCTTCTATCAGACTGCACTCGTTAATTTTTATTTTTTAAACATTAAATTGAAACAAGCAATTTAAGAAAGTTACCTTCAAACTCAGATTTACAAAACAGTTGCTTATGCTATAATATACAGTATATATAAAGGAAAAATGCAAACAATATTCTCATTGTTATATATAATATAATAATCAGCTATTATTTCCTCTTGACATGAATTTGGTTCTCATGCTAATTTTGTGTGAAAGCATAATCCATTTTTAATTAAGTAACTGCCTTTCAAAATACAACTGCTCAAACTCCCAGAGCCCTGGAATTAAATTAGTCAATTATCTAAGCATGATGACATTTAAGAAGTGCAATTTCTTCAGAATCGATATCCGATAAAACAAAAAACTTTCTGAAAACAATTAAACAAATGCCTTTCCTCTTATGCTAAAAAAAGATACCCGATCCAGTGATTAACTGTAAAACCGTTATAAATAGATAGGTATCCACTGATTATTGATGATAATGCATTGCCTAATGTATTGCTTATCCATCGGTTTTCTCTACCGGGTGTTCAACTTCAACCCTTAAAAAGACATTTGACCTTGGAGTAATAGGACACTGCTCTTGAGGTAAAATCTGCTTCCCATAGATTCAGCAAGGGAGTCATGCACATTGTCCTTTCAGGCTTCCAAAGGTTGTGCCACTTCAAAACCGGGCTATTATTATTCTATACATTATGAAGCATCTTTCATATGTTCCTTATGAATGAACTCTGCTTCGACTTTTTAAAAGTTACTCTCGTTTTTTTTTTTTGGCTTAGACTTCACAGACCTATCAATACAGAGTCAATTTCAGCATTTCTCCACGGCATTCCAGAGGAGTGAGACTCCCCTGTTGAGCTTTTATCTCAGTTTTGGCTGAACAGTCATCCGCGTCACAGTTGCTAAGATCCGTACACTCTTTCTTCTGAATTTTGAAGAGCCTTTTATGGCACCGTGGGCACTGAAAATCCAATAGACTCGATACAAAACAGTTTCTGGTGTTTTGGAATTGCACGTTTACTTTCAGAAAGAAAGTAGCCAAAGTGATGTAAACGGCAATGTAACACTTTACATCACTTTGACTGCAATATTGTGCAAACGCAATTTAAGTACAGTGTAAACATAATGCAAGCACTGTGTGATGATGACACTGCAGGATGATACTGTAAGGTATTAGCTGAGTAAGTGTGAGCCGTTTGCCTTGATTTTAGAGTGCTTTACAAGCAACTTTGCTTTTATACCTTCAAGAAAATCAGTGTCAAATACACCTTGTACTACACACCTTATCTCCTACTGAGAGTGGATGTGCATATATGCTGAACAAAGCACTTAGTCAGAGTTCAATGCTGAGCAGCTGATGAAATCAGTGAACAATACTAATGCAGCCAGGGGAAGCTGAGGAGCCGCTGTCTCTGTTCTGCCTGATCTCATTGGGGGCGGACGATGGCCCTACAGCCCCAGCCTTCATTTTGTAAATGTCAGCTGGCATTGGGGCATCGGGTTAGCGGAGACTTCAGCAACACACGCTGCTGTATTTCACCAGCACATATCTGAACCTGCTGGTGCACTGTGGCACTTTGGCTTATTCAAATCCTCTTGGACTGATGAATTTACACTTTGAACTACATAGCTTATTGTTCGCTGGTCCTGAGAGGTTGCGTGACACAGATTTAACAAGTTCTTTTCATCTATTGTACAATGTTCTGCACGAGAAGAGAATTTGATAAATCTGTGATAATACATGGAATGAATGAATGTGTGAGCACACCCCTGTGAATAACTTAATAGCTTTGTTTTACCAAGAATAATTATTCAGACTACAAATTGATCTGATATGTTGTCGCCAACAGAAAGTTTTGTGTGACACGAGAAACAATATGGATTTATGAAACGCATCGTGGTTGTTCATAAGGAACGAAAATGAATATGCATAAGAATGAAGAAGTTTAATCAAAAATTCCGCAATGCCGCGTCAGCAGTTTGTGTTTCCTGACTGCTGCATGTACGTCAAGTCTCATTACCGCAAAAAACTAGCATGGCGGGAGTGTCACAGGTGATGATGGATGGCAGCCGGGCTAAACGGTGCAGTTTGGTGCAGATCTGTAACACCCGTCCTGCAGGGAGCACTGGTGCTGAGCACACGCTCTCAGGGGGCTCGCACAACGACAGCCTTACCGCCAGAGACAGGCCCCAGTCAACACTCGTCTGATGAGTGGCAGTGTAGTGTAATGGGTAAGGAGCTAGTCTTGTAACCTGAAGGTCACAGGTTCGATTCACAGGTAGGACACTGGCGTTGTACCCTTGAGCAAGGTACTTCAACTGCATTGCTTCAGTACATATTCAGCTGTATAAATGGAAGCAATGTAAATACTGTAAATAATGTAAAAAGTTCTGTAAGTCACTTTGGATAAGGGCATCTGCTAAATGATTATGATGTAATGCAATGTAATGAGCCAGGTTGAACTGGAAACCAGTAAACCACTTTTAATGTAAAAGGCAAAAGGCAAAAAAAAAGAATGAATCTACCTCAAACAATACAAAATGCACAGAGGCGGAAAAAATGCATATTCTGAATATCGCGTATCAATTCTGGTCAAACTCCCCAATCGGCTCTCAGTATGATAACTTCATATAATCATATAATCATATCTCTAACACTCTGCTGGACACAGTCCCTTGTAATCATTGCCAGCTGATTTTCCTTATTAACTCAAGGCTAATAAATGTTAATTCTTTTCACACATGGAGAGACAGCAGTAGAGCACCAGATGCAGCAAGGCTCATGGGTAGTGCGTATTGGCCCCTCCCACCTCTCAATGGTACAATGCAATTTACTGGTAGTTTTATTTCTGATCATACAACCTCCTGATAACTGTAAAAGTATTGTCTGCATCCCCTCTGCTAAACTTCCTTTGGAATACTTGTCAGGGTACAATCACTACATATCTATGAAAGGGTATGTATGGGTCACCTCTTTTATTAAAATATTTTTTATTGTGGTTTCCAGTATGTGGTCCCTACTGGTGTTTCAGTTAAAAATGGGAACTGATCAGAACAGTTTTGGAAATTGCCTACATTATGTTGGCTTTGATTATATGCTGGAAAACATCTGTGTTATTGCTTTGCTTAATGAACAAATAGGACTCTGATAAAACCCTCTCACATCAACAAAGGCTTAAGAAGTACTTCAACAGTGCCGTCCCTTGTTATTTCTCTGTTTAATGAACTCTGTTTAATGCTCTTAAAACTCCTGTAGGTTACTGAATGTTGTATAAGTGCCGGTCATTTCTCTTTTAAAACTCCTGTAGGTTACTGAATGTTGTAAGAGTGTGGGTTGTGGCTCATTTAATACGTGTGTAGGTTACTGAATGTTGTAGGAGTGTAGTTTATCGCTCTTTCAAAACTCCTGTAGGTTATTGAATGTTGTAGGAGTGTAGGTTTTAGTTCGCTCTGTTAAAACTCGTACCTCCAGATACACCACCCAGGGCATGACTAATGTGGCTACCAGCAGGTCGGCCACCGCCAGGCTGACGATCAGGTAGTTGGTGGTGGTCTGCAGGGCCTTCTCCCGGGAGACAGCCATGCACACCAGCACGTTGCCGAAGACGATGACGAAGATGAGCAGGGTGAGGAGCATGGCGTAGTAGTTGTACTGGTGCCGCTGCCCGCGCTCCGTGCCGTTGAGGCCCTCGGTGGCGTTCTCGTAGAGCGTCTCATTGTAGCCGTACTCCGTGAGGTAATCCATGAGCTGTCAGGGGCTGGGGCCGGGGGCGGAGCCTGAAACCAGCGAAGCAGGACTCAATCAGAAAAATCGGCTCCTCCGCACAAAAGATTATTTAAAATGTCATCCGTAAGCCTGTGTAATCACTGCCAACTTCTTTCATCGATTTGGAAGAACTCTAATAATCATGCACTCTCTTCTGAAGCATGCAACCCTAAAATGATGCTACTTTTTACTCCGAGGTCCATTAGTGGAGGTCTGTAGTTAATGCTATGCAGGAGCACACCTTTGATACAGCGAGCACAGGCAGACTGCATGTAGCTGATTGACCAGAGGAGTCAGTCAAACGCAATGAGATGGGCAAAATCCCACAGACTAAAACCCTCCCTCCCAGGGCAACTGCTCAGCTGGCTGTGTTCAACTGTCTGGGGCTGCCGGTCATACTCGGTCATCTGTGTGACCATATTGTCTATAGTTTTTTATAGTCATCATGCATCATAAACTACTGCTTCAGCAGGATGAGACCTATGACCGGGTCTCATATGAACAAGTCTCACTGTTACAGACCTCTGAGAAAGTGTTTTGATGTGCAGCACAAACACTTATAAACCCCCCCGTGAAGGGCACTACGCAATGTGTATGTTTATGCATGTCCTCACTTGACTTCAGGTTCAGCCTGTAAGTAAATCACATCATCAACACTGGAAAAGTATGTGATCTGTTTGTTTTCAGATTTTTATTATTAACAGTTATTGTTTAAGACTGACAATGCGCAGGCATTTATTATAGCAAAACCCTTCTTAATAAATGGGTTTCTGTATCTCTTCCACTAACTGCGCAGCATCTCCTTGGTGCGTGTTTGACAGATCCTGACAAAGACTTTCCCAGCAATTTATTTAGTAATTCACTTTGCAACTGTCAAAAGAATTGCTTTTTTTTTAGTTCAAAACATATTTACAGACAGCAGCGGTGCAATTAAGCAGAAACCTTGTTTACAGTGTGTAAATTCTTTTCAGATTATGCATGATAGGTATAAGTAAATACAATTAATTTCTGCCACTTTATGAGCCCCACGATGCTCTTCAAATCAATACTCCATCTACTTATGTGTTAATTGGCCTTTCTTTTTTAATAACACGTCTAACTCCCACAGCTGTAATAATTATTATACACTGTATATAATAATGGGAAATCTGTTGGCCTTTGCAGCCACTTCAGGACGAATTCTGTATGCTTACCTTCCTAAATAAATAAGCAACTGAATAACTAATAAGAATGACTGTGCTATCACAAGGAATTTTTGAAAGGAACATACGGTACTCATCCTGCTCCAAATAAATGATGCACTTTGCTGTCAGTTATGGGATGTTTTAAGATTAATATTGATGCTATGGTCAAACAGAAAGACATCTATTCAAATAAAAAAATAAAAAAAACGAATTCATTATTTTTTCAATATACTCAAAACATTAAAATGTGCATGCCCTGCAAGCCACTTCTTACTACTTGCTGTGCTTGCATTGTGTATAGTGGTGCTGTGTCGTGGCTATTTGTTTCAATATACCCTCTCCTTCCTGCCACAGCTCAGTATGCGACATATCACCCCTCTACTAGTCTGCATGCATTCTCAGCCTGTCACTCGCTCAGTTAGTGTTTTCTTACAATTATTCCACTGTTAAAACACACAGGACACACACTAAAATGTGTCCTTAACTAAATACTACATTAAAACTGACGGAAAACTAAATTAACTTTTTTTTTTTTTTTAAACGAACACACAGTTTTGCAAGTATAGTGTGGTGAATGGTGAACTTGCCAAAGCGCGTTTTTCAGAACAAATGAACATTTGTATTTGTAAAATTAAGGACAAATGTGGATTGAAATCAGGCCAAGGTCACATTACATGGATTCAATGATTACACATTCCTGAACAGTTATTATTAACTGGCGGATTAAAGTCTCTCAATACTTAGGATACCCAGCACTGATAGATAATCTGAGTAATCTGCGATCATGTGTCCCATCATTTGGGTGCCATGCATATTAACACTATGAATAAACAATGAGTCCTGAGTATGAGTACTTCTCGCATTAATGGGTGAATAGGTCACATTAAGTCACTTCTCACTGATATAACCCAATTTAGACATTTTTCTTTGGTTTGTTTTTGTTTTCAAATACAGCCATCAATATACTGAACAGCCTGCAAAGGCGCGTCATAGAAGTAGAGACCAAGACCCAGCTGAGTGCAGTATTATGGGTGCTGTTTCCACAGTATTCCTACTGTGGCCCAGATGGAATGAATGGCTTGTTCTCTTCTCCAAACACCCCCTTCTCTTCTAAATTAGTTATCCAACTATGTAGGATGAGGATTGTGGAAAGTAGAACTGTAAAATGGAACATAAATTCACTGTTTACAGCCCTAGGACCAGCCTGGAGATAACCCCTTCTGTTCCTCTGGCCACATTTCCCTGTACACAAGTGCCATAACTTATTGCTATTGATGCGTATGACTGTGCATCTCTGTGCATTGATTTCATTGCCAGAGTAGTAGTTATATAAGCATCAGTTAGATATTAATTTTCTTTAAATTGTCTTGACGCTATGAGATAACATCAACAGCACAATGACATTCCTGATTCTTGATAGAGCTGTGAGAGCTCGCTTGTTTGATTTTTAATTATTCATTTATCTGTTTATTTATTTATTAATATTCAGAAAAGAGATGCTGCAATGTCAAAACAGCTCTTAATAGGGGTGTAGCTTAATCATGACGGGATACAAATTTGATTCTTGACACAATGGCTCAATATTTGCCAGTATCAAAAATTTAACTAGAATATGATCCAAAATGATCAATATATAGACAAGCAATGATCAATATATATGATCCAGCTAACACAAACCTGTTACAATGAGCACATACAACGAAAATGAGGTGCAGTGCGCTACAACTTATTTACGTCACATTTAACAAAAGGAAAAACGGCCATAGGCCGAGTGAGGATGAGGTCAGGTCGGAAACGTAAACAAACGGTACAAAGAAAATCATGTTTTCAATGTACAAAAATACCACAAAAATGACTCACACAAAGCACTGCTATAAGTCATTAATTCAAATTAGCTAAATCTATTATTGATATCAAAATTAGGCCGAGTTGCAAGGAACAATATTGGCTTACTTAGTTCACACAAATTTAAAAAGCCGTATTCCAAAGCAATGTTACGCATCCATTCATCCATATACCCACTTATACCTGGGCATGGTTGTGGGGGGGGTGCTGAAGCCTATCCCAGTGTGCATTGGGCAAGAGGCAGGAATACACCCTAGACAGTTCGCCAAACTATTGTAGAGCACACATACCATTCACTCACATACTCATAACCACGGGCAATTTAGAGTATCCAATTAGCCTACCCACATGTCTCTGGACTGTGGGAGGAAACCGGAGTACCTGGAGGAAACCCTACGTGGGCACGGGGAGAACATACAAACACCACACAGAAAGGCCCAGTCCGGGATTTGAACCTAGGACCTTCTTGCTGTAGGTGCTACCCCCACCGTTCCGTCCCCAAAGTTACCCAATATTTCCTAAATCATTTCAAGTAACTTGGCCCTGTGTGTTTTTTCATCTTGCCGTCTGAAGAGAATGTGATCATTCAAACTTTGCGTCACAAGAGAGAGCAAAACACTGTAATGTTAATGACAGTTAAATAAATATTTTGCTATGATTCATAACGATATCGATTGATTTTTCCACGTTGTATCGATTGGTTCGGATTGCTGCCCTCTGAACTGATGCATTGATCCAGATCAATGTTCGCTACACCCCTAGCTCCTAATTGGAGATGGGCAAATAAGGTGGCCCCAAGATGACATCTCAGTCTCAGCTCATCAGCTTAGCTCAACATACATCAGCTATAGCTATAATTCTGTTAATGTGCTTTTTAAAAATAAATAAATAAATAAAAAAACAGCCACAGAACGGATTTCAAAAGCAAAAACTGTACCGCGACTAAGAGCACAAATCACAGAAAAGTGCCAAATGATGCATAGTACAGGCGACAGAGCAGACAATTTCAAATTTGAAATGAATATGTGTTAAGTAACAACAAATCAAAATAAAGTCAAGAAAGCTTTCCTTTAATGAGAACAGGAAACCCGGGGGCCTTGCCTAGTTTAATCGCAGACTTTCAGAGTGAAGGCTCTCATTGATATTTGTTAGATGCGGTTGGGCTTGAGCTGCTACACAGCTTGTCACTTGCTGTCTCTGTCAAGTGTTTATGTCGTACATGATTTTTCCAGTGCTGGCGGAGTATGTTAGCTAAGCGCTAAGCGTTGTAAAGCTTTATTTCCTGTAATCTACTCAGTGAGACAAAATTGCACTTTTTTCTTCGGTTCTTTGCAAAGCATTTAAAGGAAAGTCAGTTTGGCTTTCACCACGCACCTAAGCAGATGCTTACATTATCACTTGAGAACCGAGCAAGGAACATTCCAATGTCCATATCACAACCTCATCAATAGCTGAAGCCGATACCAGCGCTAATCGCTTTAAACATGAGCCTATGACAATCACAGTGAGAACAGGACACTTAAAGGAAATAGTTATTCATTATTTTAATAATGCTGGCAACTTGAGTTTAATTGATGAGATTTCACTAAATGTGTCACATTTCGATTAATGTTTAGTGATTAAATGTTAAGAAGACTCATTCCTATTTCAATTACAATTCCATTTGTCCACCGTATTCAACTCTGGTTGACTCATTACAAATATGAATGAATGATTGAATCATTGCATTTATACAGCACTTTTCCCAAACACTCAAAGTGCTTTACAGTGATGAGTGGGAACTCACCTCACCCACCACCAATGTGTAGCACCAACAAATATGAACTCTGAAATCACCAGGAAATGTCACACTTCATGAATTAATTATGAGTATCTGTGCATCAAAACTACACAATCTTAAAAACATTTCTCAGATCATTTTAAATAAAGTGAAAAACATTCCTTCTACATATATTTGTAGAGGAATAGATGAAGGAGAAAAATGAAGGAGACCAATGACTGAACAGTTACTCCAGAGTGCATAAAACAATTAGAAAATAACCTTTCACTTCACATCATTTTATTTAAATTGCTGCTTGAAAGAATGTCTACACTGAAAGTGCTGGAAGGTGGCTTTGTGTGGAGTGACATAAATCACGGTTTTGCCACCAACAGATAAACAAGTTAACAGGCACAGTTTTAATCACCACAGGTTGTATCCAAAGCACTAATGAAGATATTAGTCACACCCTTCAAATGGAAAACCTCTGAAATACTGCCTTGTCTGCTCACGTCCATCACTTACTGTAGATGCCGACAAGCACAGCAGAGTCAGAAGTCTGTGGACGGCCCTACCTCCGAGGCAGGTGTAAATTTTAGGTTCAACTTCAGTATTTCTGTAAGAAGTGCTGTACCTCCAGGGGACCTGGATGCTTCACAATGAAAATAATGTTATATGTGAAGGTCTTTTTCACATACTGTAGGTATGCTTTCTGCCTTTGGTGGATGTGCAGTGTCTGTACTGTAAAACCTTCCAGGGTCCATACATTTCACTGACAGTCCTGCTTTTTGCTCTATCCAGACAAGAGTGATGGATGGTGTCAAAAAGAGGGTTGGGATGAATAGCATTCTGCACTGGGAACATATGGGAATATATAGAAAGAACCTGAGTTTAACTTTTAACGTGTAGAAGTCAAAACCTTTCCTTTTGTATCATTTCAGGAGGGCATATATGTTTGGAATTGTTGACTGAACAGAGGATCAATATTTTTCCCAGAGTAAAAACAGTCAGAGAGCTTTTGTATGTTTTTGTAAGCTTTTTTTCCCCCACGATGCCCAAATTAAACACTAAGTTTAATCAGCAAAATATTCATATGTTTAAAAAACGTAAACTTCTCTCTATCATCTCAGGACTTTCCATAATGATTTTAAACTGTTCCTGCAGTTCCTTGAAATATTTTTTAAATTCTGGTAATCATTAGTTAAATCCCTGTTTCACATTTAGATTCCTAAGGTAATATTCCACCTTAAAAAAGCAAACAATATTTAAGGTGACTAACATTATGTTGTTTAAAAAAGAGCCAATTGATTCACATGATTCAATTGCTTCCCAGTGTAAATATTTGGCCCTTGCCAGCTTAGTGTGGGTCAGTCTCTGACCTGGAATACCCTCAATTACCATTTTAAGAGCTGGCACAATCCATAAATGAGCCAAGCGAAGTTTGTTAGCACTTTTGGCCTCAATTTGTAGAAGGGAACATTGGTACAGTACTGTATCTAAACAAATGCAAACTGCACAGCGAAATACAGACCATAATTAATTGAGAACTTCTGACACTTCCAAACTTCTGCTGGATAGTTGTATTTGTTAATGATATTTACATTTACCTTCGATAGCAAACTAGTCGGCTAGTAATATGCACTAGGCAATACTGATTTTGACATGCTATCACGGTTCTTTAGCTGTATCTGCAGTAATGACTAAATAGCAGTATATAGCTCCTGATACGGAAATGGAGGGGCTGTATTCTTTGGCAAAATTAAAAATGATCAACGATCTCAACCGGTTTTATTTATTTTCTTGATTAACTAACCTAGGGTCACTGCAAAGTATTCTCCAAGGCTCTCTCTTAATTGCCTCACACTTGTAATGATTGAACATTTCTTTTAACTCATTTAGACTGTTCTGAGCTGATTCTGAAGTCATTTTCATGAGGGGAAAAATAAGAAGCTTCTTATTTATGGCTATGGTAAGTAAGTGCATTGGTCAATGGCAAACTCTCCCTAAATATTTACCCTTCCTATTGTAATGTCCCCTTTCCCTAAATATTTCCTGGTGTACTGATCCCTCCCCCAGAATGAATGATATAAATTGTTTTTCCCTAAATTGTTGGGGAAGCAGAGAACCATCTAGAATACGATTGTGTCCTGCAGCATTATGATTTGCCTTCACTGGGACTAAGGGGCCTAGCCCAAACCATGGAAAACCAAGGGGGGTCCAGATACTTTTGGTCACATATGTCACACACACACACACGCACACACACACACATCCATCCACTGAGAGATCTGTGGGAGACACATGTCTATAGAGAATAGAAGAAATTGCTTTACTGGCCTCAAATATCAAATGTAATTTTTTTAGAGTATGCAAATGAAATATTCCTTGTCTAGTTAATGTCAGTTGTCAGTGTTAGTATTTATTAGATTTTTTAAATTTTACACTCAACTATCATGCTGAACGCATTTTGTAAACATTTAGTGGAATAGAAATATCTGTCATTACTCACATCGATGCACACAAAATAGCTGCATTGCAAACACAGACCGTTAAAAGGCATAAGAGGATAATCTTCAGCCAAGCATGATGGCATGGTGACCTACACACAAGATCCCATCTGTGACCCAGTAAACCTACTGTATATTGGCGCTCCATGTAATCACCAGGTATCTGCAGCTTATTTTTTTGATGTTACGCAAATGCTCTTGTGCACAGCCACTGACTGCATGAGCACTGCTACATTGCTGCCCGTGGGACCTTTAATATGTTCACTTAGCAGAGCAAATATTTTTACAGCCAGGGCGAAATCATTTCATCGCCCAAGGCTATGCATTTAGTACACCGCACAATAAAACAAAGGCTTTCTTTCTCCTTGGTGGGTCTTTACAAAACACTGCCACACAGAAGCCATCACAACAATAAAAAAAATAAAGAATAAAAAGAGCAAAGCTATTTCCCCTTTTTAAATTCAATTTGTTGGCCAGCGTTTAAATGTCAGAAGTGAAAAAGTAAAGAAAAAGCGTGGTAATTGAATATTTCCTCCTCCAAACGGCAACGGCAAGATTAAAAAGGGCACTTGTCCTCAGGTGATCTGCACTACACTTAATCTTCCACACACGTCTTGTAACGTGTGTAAAGAAAACTGCGCTGGTGGAACCGATGCAGAAAAGAAGCAGTATTTTACTTCATTCGTTTCTGTGGTGCGGGTGCAGGGGTTTGAGTGCCAGTGTCAAGGTTGTCAGCGTAGTCAGAAAGTGCTTCATTCCCTGGCGGACGATGGAGAACTATCACGCACCCACTCCTGACATGTGACGGAGTTCGTTTCCCACAATGCTGCAGTTGGGCCACCGCTCGTGCAGCGGCGTGGAACACACATCCAGTTAAGCACATTACACTCTCAATCACACCGCAATCACATGCTACAGTGCTCCTTCCTCAAGTCTTAAAGGCACAGAGCATCTAAAGAGCAGTGATGGGGAAAGTGGGGATTCAGGAACTCCAAAATTGGTGGAGCTAGCTTGTGCTGTCCATGACTCATGGATCTCAAAATAATCATTCTGTTTTTCGGTGCTCGGGAGCCATTTTATTGGCTTCTCCGCTCTCTTAGTGGGTGATAGCGCATGGCAGGTCCACCTATTACAGGGGTCATGACGCCCCACTACTACTCAAATAGGCTGCTAGAGAGAGTGTTATGCTGTCTGCTTTTACTCTACCGTAAATTTGCAGCCTCATACCAAGGATGAATTAACGATATATTACGTGAAAGTATATTATATTGTTATTTATAATTAATAAATAGAACTTCATTTTGATGTATGTTGGCTGGGTGACATCATATTTTCACAGATGTGGGTCCCAATGTGAGCGGGGTTGTTTGGCACACTGATTTTGGGGTTGGGACAACCAACCTTGGTGTGGATGTGTCATTAATGTGATAACATGCATTATACATACATGTATAATGCATGTTGTCTTATCACATTATTAATTGCAGGCCTATACCAGGGTTGTGGCAACCGACCCCGGTTTCAACTCTATTTCATATTATATTTATTATACATTTTTAATTGTATATATTCATTATATTAACATTTATGCCATCAAATATTAATATTTTCTTTTTATTTGAATTAAATGTTGAAAACGGTTTCTATTGGTTGTTTCATTCGTTTCAACGATTGCATTTTATCATTGTGCCAACCAACCCCCTAGAGTGCGTCAAACAACCCCTTGTTTTTTTTTACCCCACCCATGTGTTTAAATGTAACATTTCACTCCTGGTACTTTCAGTCAGATTGCTAGTGAATGGTATGTCCCAGAAATTTTATTGCGGTATGTAATCATGGCCATGAGATGTCCGTTGTTTGTATTTCAAAATGATTAATCTATCTCTAGTAATATTTTCAGATATTATTATTATAGTCGTAATATCTGACAAGGTCGTACCGGACATGAATTATGCTGGTAAAATTACAGACCGCCCGCAGTGAAACTAATCCCGTCTGGACAGGGCTTTTGTGTGACATCAGCACACTTCTTGTGAGTTTCCAACAGGAAGAGGAGAGCTAAGATTTCAAAAAAATCTCCAAAATAATCCTGTTGGAATCTTATAGCGTGTGAAGCTGGATGATTCCCAGTCTTTGCAGAAATTTAAGATGTGTGCACCTCTAGGACTAAAAGCCCCTGGTTTAGAACAGAATGTTGTTAAATGTGAGAATGTGTCCGACTTTAGTTATCTAGAAGTCGTCCACTGTATTGGAGGCGCATGATGAAGACACACAAAATAAACAACCTGCGCTTGCCCTGTCTTCCTCCTCGATTTCACAGGCAAAATAATTTGCCTGAGGAGGTTTTTCTGAGGTTAAATAAATGTGCATGCGGCAACCCTGTCTCTCCTGGATAAGTATATCAGACAGAATGAAACTGTCAGTTGCAAAGGTATAACGAACACCAAAATCCCCAAACCAGATCCAAAGGTAATTTATGGTAAGTTTGCCAATTGTACCTGCGAAAATAGGGTTGATGGGAGCTGCTGTACTGTGTTGCTATTGAACTGTTTTAATAAATATCTGGCTTCATGAATGGATAACATGCTATATGCTCTACACTTTGTGTGTGTGTGTGTGTGTGTGTGTGTGTGTGTGTCTGTACAGTATCGTGAAAAATTATTCGCCCCCTCCCTGATATTTCCTCTTTAACTGCATATTTGATGCACTAAATGGTTTCAGATCTTTAGACAAATTTAATATTAGACAAAAGGAAACTGAGTAAGCACAAAACACATTTTTAAAATCATTACCTCATTTATTTAATGAAAAAGGTTATCAAACATCTATATCACCCATCTGAAAAAGTAATTACCCTTTTAATTACTCAATCATCCAATTAACCACATTCAATTGATAATTACATTCAGCTGATTGAGCACAGCCAGCCTTGACTGAAGCAAGCTCTGCTGACGACTTGCCATTTTTGAAGTAACCAAGAATTCTACTTTGTAATAAGTAATTTGGAAAAAAAGTTTTAAATGTCCACATGTAATGCACTTACATTGCATTCACTTTCAGTGTGTCCAATACTTGCGTCGCTATGGCTCTCTTGTCAATGTAAATATCTCCATAATCCAGAATATGTCCACTCCTATTCAAGATAAAGGTGTCTGCTAGGTCAAATCAATCCAACAGACGTCAACGTAGAGTATCGCAGACATCTGGCCACCCAATGCTCTTTACTACAGTGGTATTTTGTTCAGCAGGCGTTTGGTTATCTGAACTGCTATGTTCTGATAGATCAGATAAAATGGTTTTACACTGTGACAGTAGAAATTGAAGAGCTTTTAAAAGTGGATCACAATTAGAGTTTTCATTTTCATATTTATGAAGTGAAGATTCGCTCAAAGATTAGGTGCTAGACAAAGCTATAGAACCACTGGTCGCCATGTAAGTTCACTGAAAAAGCTATTTTTGCGTTGGACTTATTTCTTCATATTTCACCTCTACATTCTGTTTGCTACTTCTCCTACAGCTTTTCAGCAAGACCTACCAAGTCTGGCCAGTGGCTTCACCTAGTTGCTTGTGCTTTTTGAATCAATAACGCAGATATTTTTTTTGAGATATTTATGAGTTTACATAGGAAAGTTTCCCATTGATTAACATGTTCAGAATGTGGATAAAAACATTTACAGCTGCAAGCTAAACTCGGTCAACGCAGCTGCCACAGATACATGGTCTTGATTGTGCACATGTGCCCTTCAAATAATGGCATAATCTTTCTGCTCTGTGTCGCCACAAAGTGTAAGACTTTATTTCAGAGTAGTGCAAACCAGGTGGAAATGCTTGGGGTTAAGGGGTTTTAACGCTCTCAGCCTCAAGAAGACTTCCCAGACTCTGTAATCAGACTCTCTGAATTCAGTTTGAATTCAGTTGCACTTTCATTCTGTCAAGTGGTAGGCTCAAAGGTTATCCTCTCTTAAGCAATGGTTTCTCTGTAATAAAAAGGCCAAGCAAGAGTGGGCATACCATCATATTTAGTGAAGTCATGAGGGTAACTCAATCATTTCAGTGCACAATGTATTTGCACTCTTGTTTGTAATTGTGTTTTCCCCATACACCCCTGTACTTCCACATCTGCAATAGCCTTTTGACTCAATCAATATTTTTAATTAGTGTTACTTTAACAGGTTGTTAGAAAGCTGAAACAACATAAAATGGCAATTCTGACGTAAACATGTCTAAAAATGTAATGAAAGCCGGTAGAAACTCTCAAGAGCTTTAATGTTTTTAAACTACTTTGCATGGGTCCAGAATTGCGATGGTTGTCGTCATACTGGGGCAGATGTTTGGGTATCTGCGCTTGGCAGCTCAGTGGAGTCCTTCTCTCCTGTTGCAGGAGTTGGCAAGTGACAGTACAGAACCAGCTTCTGTCGGTATGCCAACATTTTCCAAATTGGCGCTAATGCATTCCGCAAACAGAGTCGAGTCTAGGCAGCTGAGATGAGGATCAGCATCGCTTAAAGAATATAAAACAGTTGGCGAATCGCCCTGATGCTAGTGGACCACTGTAATGTGAATGCACAAAATGCTAGTAGACTGACAGTTGGCGGTTTGGTAGGTGTTGTTACTGTTACTGGGAAATCACATCAGCCTAGGGGAGCAGAGGGGAGACAATACGTGTAAGTACAGATGAGAACAGACACAAAAAATACAGAGGAACACATGCTAAGATTACCCCCTTGCCCTGTGATACACTTCCACATGTATTTTGCAGCTAATGCATTTCAGTAAACAAGCTTCAAAAGTGATCACAGTAAATTCATTGCAAACCCATAATGTAAGGAGTAACTCAGGCTAAACTGTATGCATTCAAGACATTAAAAACATTACTGCACTGAAGTCTCAGTTCAGCTGTTCCCAACACCCCCTCTCTGTGCTATTAATTCTGTTTTTAATCTTGGCCTGCTTACCCAACCATAATATCCACAATAATCGTGTAAACTTTTTATGGAGTGAATCAGCTGTTTCAGAGTCTAGAAATTGATCCACGGGCATTTTTAAAAGCCGATTTTAGAAGAGAGCCCCGTGCCGTGTGAGCGTGTTTTATGAGTAATGAGCAGCGCGACATTATTCAGGTGGCTTCAAAGAGGACCTCTTCCGAGTTCACGGGGGTTCCGGCAGGAGAATCTGACAAGAGAGAGAATTTTAAGCGCTGGCAGCCTGTGGCGGGCACCAGTGATTCAGAGCCGTGCGAAACGAATGTTATCCAGTGCTCCAGTTCTGTCTCCTCCAACCATCACTCAGTCAATTACAGTCATTAGGGAAATGGCGCTGCGTCTGGCTCTCGGAGAGCGAGGCGAAGGAGGCGGCGTAACAAGCCTCCGATGGGCTCATTAGGGTTCGGCGCAGCCGCGGTGTCCTAACAACTGCCGGCGTTTCCCATGGCCCCCTCGCACGCTTCCCCACCTGAAAAGGTGGCGTCTGACATGGCGGTGCCTCCAGCAAGCGATACCTCATCCGCGCCAGAGGCGGTGCAGGGAAATGAAGGGGAAATGCCAGCAAACAGTTCCACGTGAAAAATTGTTTTTGAGATTTTTGCCACAAACGTTATAACCCCCCCTCACGTCTTGCCTGTCCACGTCCTGTGTACACTATGCGGTTTTTGGGCACCGTATGTCAAAATATTAATCTTCCAGAAAATAAATAATGTATCTAGTAAAAGAAGAACTGAAGTTAACGTGCAGAAAATGTCAGAGTGAAGCGATGCACTGTCTCCCCAGCTCAGCTCAGGTTATCCGAGTATAAGAGAAAACACCGGTGTCTGGCGAAACAGCAGAATATTTGTCTGAAAGAATGTTTGTGAGTCGAGGCACCTCTCTGAGAAACAAGTGCTGTGCTGCATGGCATTTGGGAAAAAAAAAAAAAAAAGTCAAGTATCCGGTGGGTATGGCATGGGCTTTTTTACTGAGTGAGCACCGCGGTCTCCGATCGAATCTGACCCGTGCCAGTGCCGACTGTGGCTACAAGGCCGGAAGGGGCGGAGCTCAATTGGCTTTGTACCATCCAAAGGATATATGAGAGGGATTCTGTCAGCGGGAATAGCAGGGTTCCTCGCTTGAGCGACCCCTGTTGGTCATCCGGGCACCCGTGACGTTCTCACTGTGCCTGCATTAGGTCTCCTCCGCCCCTACTCTGCACATGTGCGGCTGGTGGGTGTGGTGTGAGAAGAAGCATCTGGCTGACAACGTTTTTCAGAGGAGAACCGTGAGTTGTCTTCACTCTCCAGAGCTGGCAGCAGGGGCATATACTGTATAGGCACGTTTGTACATAGTTTTCCAATTGGACATTCCAAATGAGATTGCAGCATTCTTGTCACACTGATGCTTTTTAAAATAAAAAATAAAAAAACTCAATATATTTCATGGGTTTGTTTTTTTGGGATGTCTAATCTTTATTTTGTGGTTTGTTCTGTTGTCTGGAATTCCTGGTTTTGTGGACTTGGTTTACATTAAGAAATGAAAATTTCTCTGTAAGCAAATCATCAAATGCAATCATATTTGCAATACCCTGGATTGAGATAAGCAAATGCATGCATACAAGATGCCTAATCTACCTATAGTACATCATCCTGAGCCAGCAGCCATACCTCCTCAAACCTTATTCCTGCCTTAAGGTTGCATAAGGTTGAGGCTGTGCAGGATTTGAGTTAGTTAGTACTTGGATGAGAGACCTGAAGACAATAAGTTTGCTGTGTTAGTGAGCCGATAGGAGGATTCCTGCCCTCTGAACAAACTAAAATCTAATGCCTCAGTGAATTGACAGGAAACCTGTACAGTAGAAGATGCTGTCTTTCTGATAGAATGTTTGACTGATATCCTGATTAAATGGGATTAATACAGGCCTCATGACACTTAGCATAAAGTATAGGAGGTAACTTAGTAATCTTTGCTAAATTCCCAAACTGGCTCTTTACTTTTCACAGACTGCAGGTATCCAATGCACCATAAAGGTTATTCTGTGACGAGGCAGTACAAACCAATGAAGTCTCTCCACCATTTGCAAAGCAGTAGCCAATTATTCTTCACCCCTGAGGGACCCCCCAACCCCAGTTGGCACAGACATTTAAGACTCTATTCTGGAGCCTTGGGGTGCATCTACGCACATGGCAGCGCTATCCACACCCAGGAGGCAATGCAAGTGTGTACAAAGCCACACAAAGCAAGGGAGAGCTACAGTAATAATATGAATCCTTAATCATTCAGAATTCTGAATTCAATCAAAAGTTGTCCTTGACTTCACAATGACAGTACATGCAAGCGCTCTCAACAAATAGCTGACTGTATATGGCATATCAAATTTATGGACAAACTGCTATCATTTTTATAGGATTTGCCCCAGTTTTTGAAAAGTGGAGAAAATGCATATAAAATCTCATAAATGTGGCTCATACAGAGCATACATAGTGCAATGTTTTCAAATACATACATCATCCATCCATTATCTATACTTGCTTCTCTTGGGCAGGGTCACAGGGGGTGCTGGAGCCTATCCCAGCGTGCATTGGGCGAATGGCAGGAATACACCCTGGACAGGCCGCCAATCTATCGCAGGGCACACACACCATTCCCTCACCATTCACTCACACACTCATACCTACAATATGGGCAATTTAGAGTCTCCAATTAGCCTACCCGAATGTCTTTGGACTGCGGGAGGAAACCGGAGAACCTGGTGGACATGAGGAGAACTCCACACAGAAAGGCCCAAGCCAGATTCAAACCCGTTCTTGCTGTGAGGTGACAGTGCTACCCACTGTGCCACCGTGCCACCCCAAACACATACAATGTTTATGGAACTGGGCTGCTTTGAAGTTGAACCCATGGGCGAAAATATCAAAGATTTTTTTCCAGGCTACCTCAGCTGCATGATCACACACAGTTGACAGAACAAGAAATGATGTAGCCATGAAAAGCATATCAGACGTTTGCAATGTAGGCACATGAAAAGCTGTCATTCATTCATCATTGAGTCAAGGCCATTGTGGGAAGATGTAATTTCAGTGAATATATATTTTTTAATACAGGCATTTGTGATTTACGCGTGGCTGCACTTTTACTTTTAAGTCATTTTTAAGGACAAAGTTGAATGCCATTTAAAACAAACTGATCCACTGATGATCATTTCAAAATTAAATTTCAGTCAAAATGCATATTGCCATTTACTGTATGATGTCACAATCATAATGTTTCACCTGACAAATAATTCCTGTCATCCGGCTCGATAGCATAAAGTCCTTCAAAAGAAACCTGACTCTTCTGAATGTCTGAATTATGTTTGCAATTCAGATGACTTTATGAAACACGTCTCGTATCCATTTGCTAATGATAAAAAATGAGTGTGGAGAGTGAAATGGAAAAATGTACTTGTGCCCGTCTCCATGTTTTCTTAGTCAATGCCACTGGTTTTGACAGCATCTCTGCATGCTGAATGAGGAGAGGCCGGGAAGGCTCAGAGCTTGTGCTGAATTCTATAAGGCCCCGGTCTTCAAAAGGGGGGGGGGGGGGGACCTGTAAAGTACTGTAGGGAGTCTGCAACTGCACTCTCACCCCCTCCCCCCTCCCTCCACTGTTCCGCAATCGCATTCTCCCCCCCAAATCTGCATGCGTGACTCACCCTATCCTACCCCCCCCCCCCCTCCTTTCCCAGTCTGTGATCGCAATCTTAGTGTCTCAAAGTCCAACCCATTTCTCATAGCGGCAAACACAGAGGTAGTGGGCAAGTGGATAAAATCTTTTAAATCATTCAATTAGTAACTGAAGAGTTCATCAATATGCTTGTATAAACAGGAGTCCTGTATATATATCGTCATAAGCACTGGACAGAGTCCAGACAGCATTTATAGACATGGATGCATATTGGAACCTCTGTGACGCCTACAATAATGCTGGCAAATTATGTAAATCACTCACATGAGTAATTAACGCAGAGGACATTAATTACATCTGTAATTCATTAACAAAATGAATATATTTCACAGCAATGGATGGTATAAAATAATAATATAATAATTAACTTACACCTGTGCGAGAAGCTAGAAAGGACTACTTGTCCTGTTATATAAAGTAGGAAGCAAAATGCCCTCTCCCTCCGCATCAAGAACTGGTGAAGAAGAACAAGCACTGTGGAAGAATTCCTTCAGGTATCTGCTATCTAGTTAGTAGTCCCTGGCTCAATTGTATTTTAAACAGTGTTCCCAGTCCATTCTGACTTATTGATTTTTCAGTGAGTTTTCAATAAGTTTCCAGGAATTAGTACTCTTGCAACAGAAATAAAATCTGGCAAATTTAATGATGCATTCTAAGGAATGGCAGATATAAGGGATGGGTAGGCTTACTTTGCAGGAAAGCACTAATTAAATGGAAAAGGAAATAACAGTCATTTGTTGTAACAGTTTGCTTGCATCCCCCCAGTCGACAGGTTGTCAGCACAAGATGATGTGAAAACATCTCACATACATTCCTGCTCTCTAACATAATACTGTATGATAGATTATTTGACTTATGGTCAGTCCTCTGAAATTACTAACAACCACTGATGATTGATTTCTAAAAATATAGAATAATAAAGATTTTAGATTGTCAGGTCAGATACCGTACGTACCTACCGGTCTGATGTACTTTGTGGTGTGTGGTGGACTTTGTGAGATAGAGGCTTTCCCAGGAGAGGGAGCTGTTGGGTTTTCTGTTTGTCTGCATTGTGTCAATACAGTGTGAAGAATACATATGCATTCTCTACAACACCTGCACATTCTCCAGAAAACCTCAGTGGCAGGGAAGCACCAAGGGTCTAAGCGTGATCGTGAAGTTTCATTGAAACCAAAACCAAAGCCACTGTCAAGTGCCATCCTGCATGCAGTAGCAGTGCACGGACACACCTGAATTCAATGCCAATGAGTTCAGTTTTGAAAACACACAGAAACAAATCAGCTGAAAGTAAACTCTGTGAGAAAATGTCCCTATTCCCATTAAAAAATGCAATGTTTATTGTAGAATGATGCCCTTGAATAGTAAATTTACGAGTGCTGAATAGATTAGTCGTAGTTAGTCATCTCTAAAAAAAAATACCTTTGTGTATCTAGCAAAAATTAAATTAAATTTAGTATCCTGCAGGAAAATAGTTTCACCCAGTCCCAGTTCGCCACCCAGTCTCTCTGCCACCATTTTGAGTGACACTCAATTAAAAGCGTCTCTGACACAACAGAGCAGGACATTGGCTAGTACAGAAGTGAAGTGATAGGAAGCATGAACAGCACCAGGCCTGGGATGCATTTCATCCGTCATCACTTTGTCAGTCTGAGAATAAATCATTTCATGTTTTGTTTTTGTTTACCAAATGCTATGTCCAGTCAGGGATATTGTATGCTAGATCTGGATTTTGCATTTCATAATACCATACACAGTGCTATCACGGTAAACGATGCATACTGAATAGAGAAGAAATATAATGATTATACTGCACTTCTAGGGCTACTGCACAACAGGTAATTGGATTTAATACAAAGCATAGTCAACACTTTAAATCAGTATGCCATAACATTGTCACAAAATGTCTAACTATTCCACTGGAACAACAAACATAACCATTTTGTAACAAATCACATGTAGTCTTCGTTATATTCGTAGGAAATTCACCCAGCCACTTTTCCAGATTGTTCCGGAATATGCAATGTCATTCTGGCTAAATATGACTAAATAAGGCTAAATAAGGGAACAAGATACTATAGTATGTGGACGCACTATCTTCCTGAACAGAAAAACCAGATGGTGCTAGGCTCATTACATGTGACGCAGAGATGACACTGAACTGTATGTCTTTCTCTGATATAGATCACAGCACAAGCACTGCTGACGGCCTTTATACGAGTGAACATGCTGTCCATTAATTGTTACAATCAAGTGAGCCCACTCAAGGTTAAAACACCATTTAAAAGCAGCCCTTGTCATCCTCCCGTAATGGGACAGTCTTCTGTCCTTTGTCCTTGGAATGGGATTATGCGATCCACAAAAAAAGTAAGACTTGGAGCGTTTTCAGTGCCCTCATTCATATGCTCAACTTTGCTCTGAACTACACTGGGCGCAGCTCAGAGCCTCCCATTCTTAACTTAATGTTCCATGACGATATGACACAATGGTAGCAATATAATGCAATGGCACAGGGCATCAAAATTCAGAGGCTGCAGGTTTGAATTCCAGGGGTGGACAATGCTCTCATCCTTGTGATCAAAACATGCACGTTAATACCTTATAGTATGTTGATAGGGCAGCTGTGCAAATAATCCTGGATAAAGGTATCTGAAGAGCAAATAAAAGCAATGCAATGATACTGCCGGTCAGTCAACCATGTCATGATTGTGTCCTGATTCTTATTTTTGAATGCTATTTGCGGAGTATGTCTCTAATATTCGAAAAAGTAGGATAAATATTTAAAAATGCAAAGTACAGTGCATGCACATGCAAATCACTCAATATGTGCACAGGTCCGAAAAGACTCTTAAACTATGTACGGAGAAGAAAAAGCATGTATGCTCAGGAAGGACGCTGAAGTTGTGCTCACAATGCAACCTTGAACTCTATGTATAAAAAAGACAAAAGGCAAACAATGGCAATGCTTAAAGGGTCTCTTTCAGGCTGTACCCTTTCTTTTTTAGAATGAGTACTATGTTTATACAATTTTTAAAAAAATAAATAAATAAAACTAAAGATTTGTAGCATTCTCCCTTGAAAGCTCTGGACAGGATGACGCTTCAGTGAAACCATAGAATCAGTGAAACCATAGAAATCTATGGTTCTGATGTACATCTGTCTCGCATCTGACAGTCTCTGCATTCACAAAAGCTGTGCCATACGCTGCCATGACACAGAGAACATCTAATTCAATAAAGTGAGCCTTTTGCCTCATTAATAACCATGCTGCCATGTCCTTTGATGAACTGACTCGCTGATTAAGTTAACATAATTATTAATTAACCATTATTTGATAAAACCTTTTGAGGAGACATGCAAAAAAAGTTCTTTCATCTAACTCTTACTGGCAAATACTGGTTAGTCTAGAGAGAATCATAATGCATGCACTGATGTAAAGGAGGGTACACACACACACACTTCAGTATATATTCAGTATATAGACAACATCTGCAATGTTGACACCACTTGATCAATGTCATATCCCCCTCAATGTTTGCCCAATTATTTACATTAATGTCTTATATTGATTGTTGCTTCAGTTAAAGAAAATGAGAATACAGGCATCCAGCTCTTCTTTATAAATTCCCTACATTTGGCACAAGATTTACAGTCGGTACACTGATACTGTGTTAATCTTTACCAAAATAATTATTTTACATATTTTAAAAGTAAAGGCAAGTAAATCCCCCGAAGCATTATCGTTGACAAATCATTAAATTATGTTCACTTCTCAGCCATACATACGTCCAACAGTGCAATAATACGTTTAAAAATGAACAGTTTATTTCTCGTGTATCATTTCTGAAGCAAACATAAAATGCTGATCTATGAGCTTACCGTCAACCCATAAGACAGGATGAAATGAAAACAACGTGCAGATTTCTGTCTTTTAAATCCAAGACAATCCAGAATCGAGTGTCTTAGTTCCGCTCCTTACGAGATGTCCATACTCTGGATCGTTCACTTCTTTAGACTAAGTGGAAGCACAGATGTCTGGCGCCAGGTGAACGGCGGTTCTCTATGAACAAACCGTGAAGTTTTCAAGTCAAACGCAAAAAAAATGTTGAAGGAATCCACTTCTTTTTATTCCTGAAAATATGATCAATGTGCCCCTGCAAGCTATCTTTGGTGACATATTCAAAATATCCGTATTAAGGAACTGGGCGCGTAATGCAGCCTATATTAACAACTCCGTATATCCGATAGTTCAATTAAAATTATACAGGCAGTAATACTCTACCATCTTCTTAGTCTGTACAGTATGTAAGGAGGCGAAACCTGCCAAATCGATACGGGAGGCGTCTAGTTATATTAGACTGGTTAAGTGCGTATTTACGCACACGGCAACCTTAGGTACCAACCGGGGAACAGTAAAGCTCGATCTGACAGGAATTGCACTACCTCAAGGCGGGGCTTGTGCAAATTCAGATAAGCCTTAATTTGTTATCATCTTTTTTTTTAACAAAGCTTTCTTCGTAATTGATTTAATCAAGGAAGTTTTTAAATCACTGGCGATTTGTTCCTTTGTCTTTAAAATCTGTGACGTTTGCTGCAAACACCAGTTAACTAGCCAAAAGATGGCGATATAGATGCATTTTGCTTCCAATCTAATATCACTCCAGTCAAATCTGGACATGTACAGTGTTTTACTTCGCTACTACGAGAGTAGAACAGCGTGTCATTTACAGACAGTATGTCAAACAACACGCCTAATTAAAATAAAATAAAATGACACAGCAAAAATACACTATTGTAATTAAAACAGCTGGACTACATTTGCACGGTGAATGTGTGTCGACAACGTTCATACATGGGTTAAGCATGGGAAAAGGAGCATATCGGTATCAACTCCTTTGTACCAGATGAGGTTTTCTTTAGCCTACAAGTTAGTTCTGTCCTTCCACACTGAAACATGAAGTGCACCCAACGAGTAAGAATGCTTATTCTTTTCTTTTTACCATTTAGAACAGTATAAACTTTGAAAGCGTGGTGTTTATGAACCGTGAATGAACAGATTTTCACTACAAAAAGAATTCATTGAAATGATAAGATTGTCATGATAAGACTACAGAACGATAGGAATATTTCTATTTGCTCCACCCAAGCATCCCTTCCCGAGATAAACAATTGCAGCTGACTTAAGAAAGAGCTTTGTAGCCTACTCGCTATTTTATGTTATTAGTGGCAGTTAACACGTGGTTAGGGGCAGGCCAGTCTCGGGAAGTCGTTTTTGAAGGCACAATCGGCTAGGGTTTCAAAATGACAGAAAGATGACGTTCAAGACGTGATTTTCCTTAACATTATCAAATCTTTAAGATCCAGTTCATCAACACATGGGAACCTTCCAAAATTAAGCAGAGCTGTGGAGAACAGAGAGAACGATTTGCTTGAACCTGCCAGCTGACTTCAGTAAATGACTGGTGAAATGCATATTGTTATTCATTCATTTTGCACATGGTTTATATTCATTTTGAAATTGGTTCTTCTTGTTGTTGTAATTCAGTTTTATAGGCTTTTCCCCGTCCTTTATATTATAATGTATATTACAGTAACCATCGGCTATCTAGGTCACTGTGATCAATGTCAGAATACATACATGCTTAACGGTGAGCGGTCCTCGCTGAGGGAATGTTCCCGCCGCTGATCTCCCTGTGGAGATTTATTTTAGTCACGTGGTCAGGTCGTGGGGAGTTTAAGGAGCGTAAGTACGGCGTGTATAGAGGTGATGATTTGAAATGTGATGTAGATATATTGTATTTGCTGGGCTTTGTGTTATTAAATTGCTTTAGTAAAGCCTATTTAGTGTTGCAGAGTGCTTACTCTCCGAGCATGCCTGGGCGGGCTTTTATGGAAATAAAATAGGCCTATCAGGAAATTTTTTTTTTTTTTTTATCCATTTCAGTTAATCGTGTTTAGCTAATTAATTTAAACCCAAAAGGTTATTTTTCTTGACATGGCCCACAAGAGCTCTGACTGTAGTATAAGAGGGCAATAATTATACCTTTCCGAATCGTGATAGCCTCTGGCTTCTGCCATTGTCATTATTGGTGCTCCAGCACAAATTCCCAGCGCGTCATTTTCGCATCAGATGGAGGTATTATAATTAAGGCAGTAAAATGTGGAGGATGAATAAGTGAGGTGGCTTCAAGGCAGTGACGGAGTGACAAGCGAGGGGAGCAATTTAACAGAATAAAAACACAACGACAAACCTTGCAGAGATGAAACAATCTGGGGGAAATAAACGGAATTGAAATTGACCAGCTGTTACGTGTGTTTATGAAAGGGAAAAAAACGGAACCTTTTTAAACGTGTCTGGGTTTGCGATTGCATCTGTGACAGGAATGACCCAAAGCTAGCGAATCTGCACAGATGTCGCGAAAGAGGATTTGGCCTTGGTTTGTTTCCTTGCTGCTTTTTTACTGATAAACAAAATAGCTGTTTACTTTTGTTTTTGCAAATTGTAGGGACGGTGGCTACACTGCTAACGTGTCAGAGAACCCGCTGCATGACATCAGACAGAATAAGCTGAAGTGATGTTTGTCGAGCGTGGGAGGGATGTGCCTGGGAGGGTGCATATGACTCGTAGCCATATAACAAGCAAGCTCCACTCTACATGACAGGTACACTCACATCCATGCTACTGATTCAGGTAACTACAGAAACCGATGAATCAACAGAAAAATCCAATTGTAACTGACAAAAACAACAACATAGCAACAACTGTATCTACATAGAATAATTATGTACACAGCATGTTACTTGGACCCTTAGTAGTAAATATAAGAACATAAGTATTAATTACTTCACATAACTACCTTATTTACAAACTGAAATTGATAGATTATGATTGTTTTCTTCATGTAAACAACTCCAACCCACATTTATGATTTTCTTTTTTTAAACTACATTTGTAAACAAATCTGCCAATGAGAAAATCTCACCATTAATATTTTGGAATACTCTCCCATAAAGCTCAAACACAACAGATTTACGAAATGGCAATTCTCTACATACTAATTAGAATTGTAATAAAACTGAGGAAGCTAAAATAAAGTAGAAAAATAAAGAATGTGCAACAATATCAGCTGTAATTGTAAACTTGAATTCCAAAGCACATTTGTTTGATTTGCTGCACAATTGGAGATGCCCATATGTTACTGATGTACAAAAAAAGGAAGAAAGATGAAAATAAAACTGCTGCAATGGAGCTGATGGACAATGGTCACAACTCAGTACACAACTCAAACTTGACACATGCATCTTTTTATGTCTGGAAAAACTAGTCATTGTTATGATGACGGCCTCCATTACAGAAAGTCATATAAAGTCTCTAAACAAGTGCACTGATTTCTGAAGACAATAAATACTGATTATTCTTGTGTACTGTGAAAAGGCTATATGCACATGCTGTATTACGTATATACTGTTGATGGTTTTATGTTTATATCATATATGGTATACCACACAGTTTATTACTTCCAAAACAAATTCCATATTAATACACATAAACATACTGGATGCAAAAATGTTCAGGATGAGCTTTACTTCTGTGCCAAAACATCACATTTGCCAAACAAACATTCCAAATTCCATCTAGCACAGATGCTGCAGCTCATCTGCTGTGCTGCTAAAATGAATGGTCAGTGCATCATGAGTGTCTGTGCATGACTTATCAAAAGCAAAAGGAATGGATTTCCTTATTTACATGTACTGATTGCAAGGAAGCTGGTGACCTATACATGTAGATAATTTGCCAGCCAAACTCCTTGAAAATTACAGCAAGACTGTGTCTAACCAGCTTGGGAAGCTAATATGGTTTTGTGCCAATTTATTTATTTATTTTTCTTCTCATACGGTTTACCCAATATGGATGTAAATAACCTGAAATTAAATCTGAGTGCACACACACACACACACTTCAAGGGTAAGAATGACAATAACACTCCACTTTCTCTAACGCACTGTCACATTACAACCTTAGTTCAGTCAGGACAACTCACGCATTAAAATATTTACATGAATATGTAAATACATTTTTTGGTTTGTCGCTGAATGGATCTGCTTCAGGTATTAGTGCACACATGAGCGTGCACTACCATATCAAACAGGGAGTATTATACATCTCCCCTACTAAACCGGTGGAATACCAGAAACCCCCCCAGTATCTACAAGCAGATCCAAACAGGTGGTGCTGGGGTGGTGCTGGGGTGGTGCAGGGTGAGTGCAATTCTGAGCAGTGAAGCATACAAAAGCAGTGCAGGCAAGCAGTAGCACTGAGAGGTTGATTGTTGGTTTAAAAAGGAGCTCCATTGGTGATGTGTGCCTGTGATTGGAAGGGTAAGAGAAAAGTGTTGTGTGTATGCAATTGGATGATTATGTAAACTTCTGAGTGTATGGTTACTGGGGCCGACCGATTAGTCGGATGCAACTAGATTTTCTGGACAGAACTTGCTTTGAACATTCCATGCGTGCTGCTCATGTCTGCATGCAGTATGTTCCTTTGTAATAACTTTTGTTACTTTACGACCCCTGTCATAGGTTTTGTTTACATTTGTCTGTGTTGTGTGTGTTTTTCTTTCTTCCGGTCTGTCATCTGATTGGTTGTTCCATCTCTGCTTACTCTGTTTGAAAAAGCTGCCTTTTGCCACTTATCAGTGGCGACTAACTCTTCAAACTCATGCTTGATGGTTTGTGTATAGTGATTGCTTTGCTCGACTTTGCGTATTCAATCCTATTTTGGTTTGACTCTGATTCCCGTCTAGCCCTTCAGGTTTGTTTGCTGATTAGATCTGGTTTTTGACCTCTGACTTGTTCCCTTCGACTCCGATTCTTGCCTTAGCCCTTCTAGTTGGTTTGCCCCATGATTTTGTGTTTTTGACCCTTCGATCGTTGTATTCATTTCCAATTCACGCCTAGCCCCTCTGCTTTGTTTGCTGATTGGATTTCGTGTTTGACCATTCGCTTGTTCTTGACCTCGACTTTAGTTTTTCCCTCTGCTTGCTGTGTAGTGACTCTTAGTGGTTAGTTAGTGTGTTCCCAGCTGGACTATCAATCCTTCCATTGGGACATAACTTTATTTTGTTTTGTTATTTTTCCTTTATTATTTTTGAAGGTACTCTGGGTGGCGTTTTAACTCTTTGTTGGGGGTACGCTATTTAGATTTTTGGTTTTAGACTACCGACTAATCATCCAAAACTCATCGTTAAAAGCCAATATATATTTATAGCACAGGCTGCTCTGGCGTGCAGTCCAAAATAAAAGGAAATAAATAAGCAAAAACTAAATATTTTCACCCACAAATTTGCAC
This sequence comes from Anguilla rostrata, assembly GCF_018555375.3. NCBI lineage: Eukaryota > Metazoa > Chordata > Actinopteri > Anguilliformes > Anguillidae > Anguilla > Anguilla rostrata. The sequence continues at coordinate 13,890,935 of NC_057944.1, forward strand.
ACATCAGATTTTATTTTTCATTAGATTTTTTAAAATCCTGTAGGATCTCTCCATCAATATTGCAGAGCCTTTTCAATTATGCAATCCTTCATCTCAACAAGCTGAAACATGCTAAACACAAGTTTATAACATAACTAAACTGTGCCTCAGCACAGTCAGGCAGGCTTTTTAATGACACCCCTGAGGGTACAATACTGTATCACTGTGGTAGTGTTTGTATGAAATAAAACTCTTTCTTCCCTCTCCCATTTGCCTATTTAACCAGGCTTGAATTATTGTTTTTGCCAATCTTTAAAATAAATAATGATGCACTTTTATCATTTATTTATTTATTTAATGGGGCCATTTTCAAGACGTCCCAATGGCTTGTCATTTTTCACCATCTCATAAACGACCACTGAGATTGATCATTATAATTGACCACGTCCCCAGCGTTATTGTTCTGTTTGAGGCGGTTTTACATCTGTCTGAAAGCTGATTGATTTCACAATTGTCACTGTTTACTTGTTCTTGTGAATGATCTGTATGATTCAACAATGATTATCCAATATGAATACATTATTCATTCATTCATTTATTTGAAAAAGACTATGAATCAAGCTTATTTATAGCCGGGACAGCTTACTGATGTTAATACCCAGTACATGTCCCATGTTCTTGTGGGATGTTTCTGGCAATCTGAATGCATTATTTTTATTTCTCAATGCAGGGTTAAGAACTTGCGTTTAGGTTTTGCTTTAATTTGTCATGTCCAAGACGTCTCTCACTTAAAAAAAACTGAGCTGGGCACACCAGCACCACTTCATGCTGCCACACATAATTGCCCTGGCACAGGACACTCTGCACCCGCACGGAACGTACAATCGACACAGCTGAAGGATAGCGGACCTAGCAGTGCTCACAGTGACGCCCTGTACTACACGGAGAACAGCGTAGGCCATTGCTTTTCTTCGTCCCGGTGTAAGAGCGTAGTCTGATGTGCCTCGAGGAGGGAAGCCTTGACGAGCAGTGCTGCCGTGTGTGTGCCTCTCTGCAACCCTCCGGACCTCTTGAAGCTTGTTGTCTTTGAGAGTAGTTTTGCCCACGCTGTGTATTTTTTGATGTTCCCTTTTTGAGTGAAATAATCTATAGCCAGCTGTTCTCACCACCTGCCACCAAGCCACAGGGTCACACGGCGTCTCTGCTGTATGCTTGGTGATAGCAGTGCAGCTTTCAGCACGGTAAACCCGCCCACTTTTCAGAAAGCTAATGGCTCACAACGAATCACAATATTGTGTGGGCGGGACTCTAAAACCAGAACATTCTCCAGTGATGCCTCTGAATAATTCGCAAATTAAACTGGGGTTGGGGATTTCAGTGGGTTGGAGTGTTCAGGTTGTTCTCACCAGTTACTGTACATTAATAAGCTAATTGTCTGTATACACCAATGTCAGTTCCTCATAGATTTGACCAGTCATCTAAGTACTAAAGAACAATAGTCAGCTTCCATGTATGAAATGGAGAAATTTACAGTAGCTAAAAAGGTGGATTACATGAATGTTTGGGTTTGTTACATAATTAAACATAGATGTCTGCATGGAACCCAGAAACAGATATGGCCTTACTTACCCATCCCTGCATTAAAATATTAGAAGGCCTATTCAGACTTAGTAAATATATGAAGATTTAAGTATTCTCATCAAACCAGCGCATGTTTTCCACCTTGCATACATGCTTTTCTTTGATATTGCATGTACTGAAAAGCGTACATTTGTAAATGCCCATAGGTGGACTCCATTTTTTTTTTCCTGGAACAGAAAGTGCTTTTGTCCTGATCAGGTCTCCAATTACACTCATTCCACTGACACAGCTACAGCTTTCCCTGCCCACCGCCCCCCCCCCCCTTCTCCCCCTCCCCCCCGTCCCCCTGGGGAAACCAGAAGGGGGGCCAAGGCCAAGGTAGCCAGGGGACTGAGAATTCAAATCTACAAGAACGCTCAGCACTTTCTTCAATAAAGCACGGGGGAGTGGCCTGTTGTCGTGGGATTTTCAGTAGGAGAAGAAAGACTGTGGCGGTTGGAGGACAGACCTTCTCCCAGTCCCATTACAGTGTCCCTTCAGACCATAATAGACCTGCTCTTTGGCTTCTGCAGGCTTGCTCCCAATTAAAGCTGCTGTATGAGAGGCATTTGCATAAATGCCTGTCTCCCGTGCCCCCACTCTGAAGGGGAAAAAAGGGAACTGTCAGTTTTGCAGAGCGGAGATTAGGACTGGGACTGAAAAGCAGTTGAGAACGTGAGCGGGAAGCTCCTTAACAGACAAAACCAGGCGAGATAGAGCATGCTTGTCTGAAGGAGCACGGCGGCCTTCAGTGGTGAAAACTGAGTCTGAATACAAATATTCCTGCTATTTACATTAAATAAAAATAGAAATTCTTCAGTTAATGAAAGGTTTAGTTTCCTTTACTGCATATTACCATGTATTTCAGTAATGTCTGTTTGTAAATGTGGAATGTTGTACGCTGCTAAAAAAAACAAAACAAAACAAACAAAAAAAAAGCAACAAAACAATGCTGTTAATGAAGTATCACATTCTGTACTATTCTATTATTTAGAGCTGAACAAAAAGTGGCGCACTCATTAGGGGTCAATGTCATGGACAGTGCCGTAATGTATGCTTATTGTTTAGCAGATGGAATAAACAGGATGTGCATTAAATTCCCATTACCCTCCAACTTGCTCAGAGAATCGAGTGGGAATTGAGTGACACTAACGGCTGGGTGGTCAGAGGAGCCGCCAGAAAGCAGTCCTGTTAGGGAATATAACACTAACAACGTAACTCGTCAAGTATGTCAGAATAACGTGTCAAAAATAAACAGAACAAATGCATGCAAATGCAAAACAATCGTAAGTATGAGCTACATCCGTAAACAGGAACTAGGGGTGTTTCAGGTGAGACGGTACCCCATGGAAAAGGGACTGGAACTTGAGAGAACTGGAGAAGAGAAAACAAGTAATAGATCTTTTATCTGAACTAAGTAAATATTTATGTTGGCCTAAATACTTTAAATTAAACTTCACAAACCACAGTAAAAATTAAATTTTCTGCAGAAGGAAGTTATTGTCCATTTACTAAAAGTCAAGTAATTCGTTGTTCCAGGGATCTTGAAAAGGCTAATTACAGTATTCTTTGACTCAATATTTCAATTAGCCTTTTCAAGATCCCTGGAACACAGCTACACTATATATTACATATACTTTTTATATATACTGGCAAATACTTTTTAAAAAATTATGATTTGCATGTACATTACCATTTGAAATAAATGCGCATTACAGGCAATATTTTTGGAAGATATTTCTTGCAAAAGGAGGGACAAAGAATCAGGGGGTAGACATGGGGACACAGAGTACATCAGAAGCAAGCATCACGGCATAGAACAGGTATGTGAACTTTAAATAGGAAAGGCAGCAGGTGTTGACAGGTTCCATGTAATTGTCAAGGGGCCATCTGCAATCTCCTCAGCAGAATGATTGTTGGGAAACCTACAATTAAGACGAACAGTAGAGAGGAGGCACAGCGAGCAGCTGAACTGTGCTGAAGAAGAATTGGAGTGGGAGAGAGAGAATGGCAACCGTGGCAAGACAGGACCAAAACCAGGAGTGACACTCACATGGAGTATGCTGGAATATGCAAAGCAATCTGCTCTAGCACAAATGAGTCAGAACAAGGAAATCTGAGAGAATATCGTGAATGTTTCCAGGGGCTTTTTGCTCAAAACCGCAAATTTAACCTTCAAAGCCAGTGATCCTGCAATTTCTGAAAAGGCTCAGTCTAAATGATTGTCTGAAAACTGAACAGTGAGATAAATTTCACTGCTGTGAGATGTCTGTCAATCTGTTAGCCATTTTTATAATTCATATCTGGGCTTCAGGTTTGATGGAGTGACTTTTTTTTGTTGAGAATATGTTATTCACAAATATAATACAATGTATTTTGCATTTTTGGAGTAAAGCTTAGTTTTGTTTAAAAGAGTAATGTAACCTCCCTTTTCCCATTGTGTTTGTCCTTGTTCTCTCATTAATTTGGAACTGATAAAAATTGCTTCGCTATGCCACCCCTATCCACACGAAAGACACACTGCATTTGAATAGTGACCCATGACAACCTGACTACAAAAACCACCTTTTCCAAGCCAAGTTTGTTCCACCATTGTGGATTTCCAGTCATACTTGGTGGAAACAAATCTAAGGCCGAGGCTTGAACCTGAAACTAGAGCGCCTAGCACGCTTGTTTAGTAACAACTTGTTTAATAACAAGCTCAAGGTTAAATGTAAACTGGCAATGAGCTTTTTCTGAATTTAGATTCTATTTGTATATGTGATTAAATTTAAAACAGCAGAAGATTCACGGCATTCAGTGGCTATAATAGGTTTAGCAGTGAATAGCTTCGCGGCAGTAAACGGCTTCTTTAACCTTTTGAACTCACTGCTCACTATTGAAAAAGTTTTTAAATAAAAGTTTTCTTGATTGTGGTGGGTTTTGCCTACAGACAATACAACAATGTAGTGAAATTACGCATTAATTTCTCATTCCTTGCTCATATATTAGGCAAGAATTTTGCAAAAACTGAAAGCCTATCTATCAACATCTCCCTGCTCATCAAAATAATGTTTGCAGGCAGTTTCTAAGTGTGCCAACTCATACAGTCATTTGCAAATTTTGGCTGGATTAAATCAACATTCATCCATAATTCTAACTGAAAATCTGACTGACAAATATTTACTAAATTCAAGCCTGTTGAGAAGGTACAAAGTTACTTTGCTTTTTTATTTTAAAGTCAGAGTTAAGGACAAATGCTGCTTGAATCCATGCTATTAACTGCATCCTACAGTAGGACCCGAGGAGAGATGAAAACTCCCAAATGTAGCCTGCCCTGGGGGGACACCATGACGCAGGAAGGCTCCGTGTGGCCGCACTGCGGATTCTACACGTCTCCAAACAAGCCGTGAAACATGGAATCAAACATTAGCTTAGCCGGCTGTGATGCTCTCCGGGCTGGGGAAGATCATTCAAGGCCAGCGATGTTTAAAATAATGCAGGACTCAGGCTGGATAAAACAAGCCTGCGGCTGACAGACACTACACATCCGCACACGCTACCCCCGACACAGATCCGACTAATGATTCAGCGAAGCAGATGATATCGGCGGTAACGCCGATAACTGGTGTTCAGGTTTTAATGTTACGTGTGGAGAATTTAAGCGGAGTTCGTTTAAGCTGTTGGTCTGCCTGCCTGCCTGCCTGCCTGTCATGCTACAGTGCTTTCTCGCTGCCTGTGCACCGTCAGGTTGCACTTGCTTAAAAACTACAGGCTGAGAAAGCCAAAAGCCTGCTGTCAGGAAGGCCTAAGATCTAGGGGAAACAGGATATGCTGATACGTTCAGCAAACCTCCAAAATCTTCTCTGTGCAACGTGTGAAGCAGCTCTTCCCCGCCCCCTCCTCTGAGTTAGGTTCTGTGAAATATGTTTTGTGATGGCTGAATTCTCTTCCATCCCTCAATGTACACCCTAATGCCCTCACTCCAAATTGTAACGCAATGTTCTATCTGTAGTCTGTCAAATGTATTGACCTCTGGGCTCAGTGTATGATGTGAGTAGGAATAGGAAATGAGAACTTACCCCTTTGCAGAACTGCTGAATCGGGCAAGTGCTCACTAATCTTGAGACTTTATCATTTCTCCATTACTTGGAACAGGAATTCCCACTCTAATTAGAATTTTTTTCATCTTCTTTGACAAGACTAATTAGACTAATCAGGACTCTGGTATTTTCTGTTTTACCAGTTTAGAGATGATTCATTCAGTATAGCATTTGTCTCATATTTCCCAGAGTATATGATCCATAATTCATTTCTATGCAATAGCTGTTTGAAAGTACTGGAATGAGGCAGAAGCAGCTGGTCCTAGCTGTCTTTTCCTCTTTTGGAATAGGAGGTGCTGTGGCTTTATTAAGCTTGTAGGCGAGTCTCGGCTGTCAGGGTGTGGTTTAAAGTGTCTGATGCGATTGCAATTGACCTCAGAAGTTATTTTAGCAATTAGCAACAACACCTCCTGTTCATGCGGATTTATTTTGCGTACTGGTGGTTGTGTATATGCCATAGAGTTTTTGTAATTATTCAGTTTCATGTATTTTTTTTTTTCTGTAGCCAAAGTTGGTATAATATAATGGTTGGTTTAATAAGTCAAGTGTTTTTTTTGTTTGTTTTGTTTTTTTTTTCTGACTACTTTTATAGTTAAGAGCAGTGTAGGCTAATCTTATTTTTATTGTTTATTTACATTTTACTGAAGAGTTAGCCCAATTGCCATCTAAATAGACAGGAATTTACTTTTAGAAAGTTACTTTCGTACAGTATATGCTGAACTTACTGTGCTTGTCAGGTAATTATAACTGAATACAGAATAACAGACCACATTAGGACAAATTCTGTCCTGATAAGCAGTCTAATTCAATGCGATTCATACGGTCTGATCAGTAGCATAGATAACACAAGGTGAATGCTGTGGAAAAGTGCTTATGCATACTTTTTTATTTTTTAAGTTGAATACAATGGGTTTATATGGGTATTTTAAATGCAGTATCACACAGATAGGTCTTACAGTAAATCTATAACGGCAAGTGCATAAATCTCTTGAGGACACTTTTTTTGGGGATTGAATCGGATATGTTGATGTTGGATTGTTTTGAATTATGTGGTGGATTGTTTTGTTTTCCGTTGGGAATACAGAAGTTGAGGAAATGAGAGAAGTGTGGAGCTAAACCACATTTTTTTCTGTTTATTTTTGTAATAATAAGCCCGTTTTAAACATCACAGTCTTCTTTTCCCCGAAGCCCTCGCACCCTGGCACCCAATTTCACACTCCGTGGATGTCACAAGCTGCAGCGACACCATGCAAAAGGTTTGCGAAGCAGATTATGAGAGGCCGAGACTTCATACTACATTTCCCCTGTGTTACTTGCTGATATTATTCATTTGGCTAAGGGCTCTCCGCAGGCTCAGCTAGTAAAGGTGCTTGCCGCGACGTGCAGGTTTGGTCCTTATAACCCAGTCATTTCAGAATCAAGCTTGGCCTAGCTGCTTATGACCTTGAAGCTACTGCCTCAAGTACAGTGGGTTAAAGTTGGCAAAGGTCGCTCAGGTTACTGCTGTGTTAGCTCTTGCCAATTGAGGTGCCCACAGGCTACCAGTTGGCATCAGTGAGAGAGATATGACTCCCCTCTGAACTGACAATAGCTTTTTTTTACTGTAGCAGCATGTGACTTGTAGTGCATGAAACAGTGGATGAGTGTGTGGTGGACAAGTCCTCTGGTGTGTGAAAACACATGGCACAGCTTTAACCCAAGAGGTCGGATTTATGATTGCAATTTTTGGTTGAAAGGGGAAAAAGGTTAGGGGTTAATATGTACATTAACTCCATGGATGTTAGCGATTTCAGTAGAATGGTAAACATGACTCAGCGTTATAGAATTATACTCGCAAATGTGCTGGAATACCTTTTGACTTCAGGTCTCTTTGCCGGTGTCTAGACAAAACATTTCCTGCTTTTTATTTTCTAACATTTGTGATGCTGTTAGCATCTGCCAATACCCTGCCTTATTCTCGGAACCTTGGCAAAGACCAGTTATTCGTTCCAAAAAACACAAGCTATAGAAAAGTGTGTATGTCACGCTTTTCAATCGGTGCAAGTCAGAGTTGAGGACGAATGCTGATTGAATCCATTAACTATTAACTGCATCCTACAGTAGGACCAGAGGAGAGATGAAACGCCCCAAACGAAGCCTGCCCTGGGGTGACGTGGGGTGCCCGACTGCTCGGCTGCCCGCACTGCGGAAAATAGCTAGCAGCTAACAGTCCAAGTCACTGCAGACAATTCAGAGCAAAAGAGGAACGGGGTGTTTTTTTTTTTTTAACAATGACTTAAAAGCAGTATTCACAGAATTTACATTCAACCTTGATTCTAATTCTCCGGTATTACTCGTGTTTACATATGTTTTCCGTTGGAATAGCAGATTACCCCGTGGTGCTTTTGTCGGAGGTTATGCTTGTGTTTATGCGGTGCCACAAAGGTTGCTTTGCACTTAGTCATCACAGGAATTGGCCTGGGAGGCAGAGAGTGCAGCCGGTCGCCAGTTTGCAGGAATTGATTTGCTGTTTGGCTCCCGGTGTGCTCTACTGTCTCTCCGCTCTGGAGAACATTTCGGGAGGTTGTCAGAGCTAACTGAAGCCTGAAACAAATACTTCCAAAAAACAAATATTTTCTGTCATTTTGGCAGCGTGGACTTATTGACCAGCGGTCACTGGGCAAGAGGACAAACGTGACAAAAAAATATATTCATAGTACTTTGGCCGCAGTCACGGATACCATTTCCTGAGTGGAAGAGTTTGTAAAAGGACCACGTTGTAATCATAATGTTAGAACAGGATACATAACATGGTAGTACGTGGAATCATGTCTAAATACTTCCCAAATGTCATTAAAACGTGGATTTACACAAGATGCGTAACAACTTTGTATAGCAAATATACGTATTTAACAGTTACAATTACCATAATATTAACAAAGATGTATAAAACATAAAACCAGACAAGGATTTCTTTTTATGTATTTCCTACCTGTTTTGCATTTTTTAAAATCCTGTGGTTTAATTTTCAATAGTTGTTACAGCAGCAGCCCAGTGAATGCATGGTCCATCGCAGCAGAATGGCAGACTGCACAGTCACTGGACGCTTGCTGTCGCAGCAGGCTGATACAGTAGTCTCTTGTCAGCCTCTGTTCATATTTCAGGCAATCTGTTTCCAAGCAATCTGTTTTCTGTTTTCATTGAGGAAGCCTGCTGTCTCCCCTGTATTTAGAGTGGTACACATGCATTGTATTATCTATATTAAACATATTTAGCTCTGTCAAACTATAATGCAGCGGCTGCCACATGCGGAACTGAGGCTGGCTTGTTTCCCTGAGATCAATGTTTATTTGTGCCCAGTTGAAGCCCACAATTCGATGCAGCACAAACCTGCTCAGTGGTTTAAGGTCACACAGTAGCTCAAAGGGCAGTGAAAGGTTCATACGGTCGAGTCGTTTGCCTTTATTAAGGTTGATAATTCACTGTTACAATCTGTCACATACTCGATTAAATCTTTGGCAATGAAGACCAACGAGACCACTTCTGATGAAAGCTATTCTAAAAAAAAAATAAATCTTGCCTTAATATAAAAAAAAAAAACTTCAAACAGCATCAAGGTGCAAGTGTTAGAAAGTAAAGAAACTGGATGGCCTGTGTGAAGCTGACAGCCACTTTACTGGATTCTGGACCTTTTACTGCATCATTCATTGGGGGAAACGGAAATAAAAAAGACTGAATTTCCATACTGTCATAAAACCTGTTTTGGAAATTGCCAGCTCTATTATAACTACAGACAATTTAAGAATATCACTGAACTGAATGAAAATCAAAATGTCCTTCACAGACACTTGCCTCTTTATTGCGTTCACTGTGAACTTTGGTTGAAAAGTTAATGTGCCTCTTTTTAACTGCTGGATGTTTTCAGAGTTTCTTAGTCCTCCAGGCCTCGCAGTAGGTTTTAGCTACATTTCTGGTGAACATGATTGCTAGTTGAAGAGATTTCATATGGATCTGCAAGGGTTTTGGGGGAACATGACATCAACTTTATGCATGTGTGATTGTGCATTATTATACAGTTTTCAGATTCATGATTAACGCTGGTTTAATTAGACCGAAAGCAGCTCTTACTGTAATGCATATGTTGCAAAATGGGGAGACTTCCTGGGGAAACTAAGTTGCTGCTGGAAGTGGTGGTGGGGCAGTAGGAGGTGATCTTCCGTCTGGTTGAATAATCTCCAATGCCCAAGTGCAGTGACGTGGACACTGTGTTGTCGGAAATGCTGTATTTTGGATGAAACATTAAACTGAGGTCCTGACTCACTGTGGTCATTAAAGACCCCATGACACAAATCACAAAGAGCAGGGGGTTCCCCGGTGTTCTGGCTAAATTCCAAACCCGGCCCTCTCAACCTGCCACCTAATCATCCCCTTATTTCATTTTAAAAAATCATTCTCTCCCTCTCCACCTTAGCTGATGTGTGGTTTGCATTCTGGTGCAAAAAATAATTGTCTTTTATATAGCATTTTATTCACTTATCCAGAGTTACTGACAATATAAGCGAAACATAAACCCATTCAACTGATTAATGAGCAATAGTGAGAGACTCTGCTTAAAACATTCCTAGACAAGCGAGTAAAGCTGCAGCAGATCTGAAGCGTTAGTGTGAACTATGCTCACCAAGAAACAATGCTGATTAAAAATACATGCTACATTCACAACAAGCCCCGGGAAACATAAAACAATATAAATACTGTCTAAAAACATGAATGTACTACTGGAATTAATACAAAAGTTGGGAGTGCAGGGTGGCTATAAAAAGGGAACCAAGATGCAGTCTAAAGAGGTAGATCTTCAGTCTGAATTGGAAGATGGCCAATGATAATGCTGTCCTGACCTTGGGAAGTTTGTTCCACTACTGTGGGACCAGTTCAGACAGACATTCTGGGAGAAGCAACCACACAGGGAAGGGAGAGTCAGTCACCTCCAGGTAGTAGAACAAAGCGATCTGGCCAGGGTATAGGGCTTCAGCACTGAATGGAGGTACAGTGGGGCTGTTCTATTAACTGCCCTCTAGTCTGTTCTGCCCTGTAGGCTGTTGTGAAACTTGCCCTGAACTTGGTGCAGACTGTATTTGTTGGCCAGTCTTCACCAAGATATTTATAATAGCTGTCTCTCACACACAGTCAGCCATCTGTATAGAGTTTGCTTCATTACTCAGTCTCCAGCAGATCTTTGAAAAGGGCAAAGAATGACAAATGCTGGCTGTACTGGAGTAGAATGTAGTGTCATACTTCATATGCCAGGTGAAGCACCCATTGCATCTTTGAGTGAAGGCACTATACATGGACTGGAATGGACAGGAAAGTATGGTGCTGCCAAATGGCAACATAAAACATTTATTTAACCAAGAAATGTTTCCTACTCACGGGCAGGAAGAACATGACGATACAGTTAAAAGCCTTTTTTTTCAGGTGTCAAGGCCCAGGGCAGTGTTTCGAAGAAGTTTGTTCCACAAATGGGACAATCGCACCTTTCTGTGGAACATTAGCCATAACTTGCTAAACTAGCAATTTATTGAGACAAATACTTCTTTTTCCTCTCTCCTCCCTAGCGATGTGGCTATATTTGGTGATCACAGCCAAAAAATCACTATCCGGCATATATTTCAACTGAATTATGAATTACTCAGAATTTTGGCATCTTAGAGTCAACACATATTTGTGATACTGATGATCGGTATACGTAAGTGTGTCTGTCGAGTCTGGGCACTGACATTCCCCTCAGTGCGCCTGCATTCATTTCAACACAACAGGACCATTACAGAGGTCCTTAGAACTTGGTCTCCAATCATTGTCTTCAGGCTACATTCCCATGTACTCTAATGCAGTGCTCTTAGGATTCCATCAATATATCATTTTCTCTATGTCTAGAGGGAAAGTACAAAAGTCCAATTTTTTGGCATGACATGCAGCTCACACAGAGATGGCATAGTTGTCAGCCTTTCATAGTTTTCCAAATTGCAAACTAACCCCCAGTTACCTTGTTTCCTGCACTCCCATTGAATTTCAATCACCCAGTGGCCCAATTTTTAAATCAATTTTTCATTTTAAGTTTTTTTTAAATCATGCAAATTAGTGGTATTTTTTTCTTTAATTCTGTTTAAGTCACACATGAACATTGCAAGAAGAATTCAGCACTCTACATCCCCTCCCCCAAAGCCCAATCCAAGAGCCACTTATTATTTTCCACACCACAGCAGGTGTCACTGTACTACAGCATAACTATGGCCGATCTGAGGTACATCCCACGCTGCCTACAAGTGGTAGTGTACGCGCTTCTAAAGCTACATGCTAGTATTATTAGCCACATTTGATTCGGAGGCACACAGTTCTGGCTTGGTGTAGCATTCCTCATGCCTCTCGGTCCTTGCAATCATTAACCTCTGCACATTCTGACTTCTTATGAACACACAAGCTTTGCATACTGCTTCACCTGACTGCACAACACAGCCCAGAATAGTAAATAATTATTTCGCTTTTCTTCCTTAACTTCATTTATTATTCTTCCTTTTTTTTCTACGGCTTCATTCTTATTCTTCGGGTGTCTTGCTTACGCTCAGGCAGAATTATTGCCTTCAGGAACTCCGGGAACAATCTGAAGGCTGGATCATTGAGGGTAATCGGCAGAACCATTTCTGTGTCTGCGTTTTCCACCTGTGTAATTTCTCTTTGTCTGTGGCTCCATCACTGATATGCTGTAAATCCAGGTAAAGGAATCTACCTTTGTTGCCATGGTTGCCACAGATCAGTGCCCTGCCCTAGGCTATTGCGCCAGATCCTGCTCAGAAGCCCTTCTCAGCGCTGGCATTAGGCAGTTATCCTCCATTTCAGTGTTAATGCAACCCAGCCAATCTGCGGCAGTGCGCCTCCTCTGTGGTTTGATGGCTCCTGCCTTGAGAAAGGGGACCGTGGAGCAGGAGGCTTTGAAGTGATAAGATACTCCTTTGTGTCCAATGATTGCATTTCACTGATTGTGCATTCTTAGGGGGAGAAGTGCATAGTTTTGAATTTCATCTCTGGGTTGAACTCACAGGGGCAAAGAGCAAGAGAGGGGACTCTACCAGGAGCAGAAGACGTGGTTCATAACCTATATAGAACCTTTTAGCGATTTCTTTGGTATAGAAATTCAGTAGGTGTGCAGAAATCCCCTGTTCGTTTTCTGGACTGTCATTAAAAACCAGCCCCTGCTAGCCGTAAACTCTGCAGAGGCCCTTTACTAGTCATTAACCCGAGACTACGCAGGGCGTGTAATAGCCTTTTCGGCTCTTCATGCTGTTGCTTATAGGCCTTGCCCCTGAGAGCAGTGGCGTTTTTTAATACTGCAGAACAAAGCTTGCATACTGTACGGCATGTAGTGCACAGCTTTGCGAATGTCGCTGTGATCTGGCATTCCGGCTCACTTTCATTTCACACTTTCCGCCCTGTCTGTGTTAACCCTATGCACATCTATGGAAACTGGCCTTCCAACTATATTACATGTTACTTTTTTTAAAAACCTTTTTTTGTTTTTGTTTTTTAAATTGTAGTGTAAGTTTCTACACTTATTTACAATGAATTGATACTTTCAAATAACATACAGCATTTCACTGACAAAGCATCAGGCATTGTAATATAATTACAATGAATTATGCACCAATAATAATTGATGTTGAAAAAACATGAACATTAAATGTGGATGTCTTTATAATAATTACATTTTCATATTCATTATTTGTGAAATAAACAGAAATATTGTTCTTATAATGAGTTTGTTACCCAATGTTTACAATATTAACATTTTCAGCAAAACTGTGAATCAGTATACACAGCATATTTGTAAGTGCATTACATTGCAAATAAATCTTTTCAATGCAACTCCAGGGCTATAATTGTCAAAGTGTATTGTACAAGTTTAACAGTAAATAGAAGTCTCTTCTGTCATGTCAGACAGCATTTTCTCCTTTTTCCAAAATTTTGATATAGCACTGCTCTCTAAAAGCCAATACATTTTGGTCCTAATGTCATGACTCATCAACAGTGCTGTGCTGCTGTTTGTTTGATGACATTGTAGTTTTACTGTAGTGTGTGTCTTGTGTGCGTGTGTGTCTGTGTCTGTGTGTGCGTGTGCATGTGTGTGTGTGTTTAATGGAGTATGACAGCACAGAATGGCAGATAGAATTTCTATTGATTATCTAAGACAGCTTTCAGGTGTACTTTAACTAACCAGGAGTGATAAGAGACTGGGTGTCCAATGAGTCAGCATATGGTGCATAGACATGAGGATGGATTACCTGTTACAGTTCTGTCATTTTCAGATTATTCCTCAAAAAATCATCGTAGCACAGCAATGGCTACTTATAATTATGGAAGTATCCACTACCGAGGCTAACAGAGCTAAAAATGTACGCTAACATTTATCCCAATTTTTTACACAAAAATATAATCTTTTACTTCGTGTAAATTAAATTAAATGAAAATTAAATTGCTATGTCAATTTCCATTAATTAAACAGCAATACTACTTGATGTGGAAAAAATGGGGCTGCAAATTTCTGAACATCAAATGTGAATGTCCTAATTATATTTGCATTTGCATATTGATTAATATCATTAATGTTACAAAAGTTAACTAAATACAGTTAAGATCTCATTAATTTAATGAAGCTGGTCATTGCTCAAGTATTCAATGTCAAACATACAGTAACTCTCAATGAAACCTACACATTTCATGGCTTAAGAGTGTGTCCTGGGGCATGTGGTGCGTGGATGAGCCTCCCGGCCATGGATCGAATCTGGACTGTGCTGGCGCCGACTGGGCTGGTAGGTCGATGACACGCAGTTGGCACCTGAATCGCCCAGGGTATGGGAGGCGTCATTCAGACAGGGATCCGCTTTTCCCTGCTCTTGACTGACCCCCACTGGTCGAGAAAGGAACTTGCAAAAGTGCATCTCAAAGCCGCATATGAAAGGTCTTCCACCCACAACGCTGTATGCGAGCTTAGCTTTGGTCCGCGATTTCAAAAATGCAGTAACAATAAATAAAAATGAAAAGAGGCCAGCCATAAAGTATGAAATGTATTCTTGTTTTTTTTCAGTCTATTAACATGTGGGGCAAATCATGAGATATTGGAGCGAAGCATGCTGCAGTAAAGCAGTAATAAAAAGTTTTCACGTTGGACTGGCAGTTGTAATTGCATATTCAATTAATCACGTTCCTCTACCTAATAAAAACCACACCGATGACTGACTAGATTTACTGAAGCGTTATGCATTTAATACAAGAACAAGACCATCCCCTTGTGGTTTTACGGAACTGTCACTCTGGGTCTACCTATAATCACATTTCTTTCTAATTAAACCACTTGATTGATCACCTCTTGGTAAATATACGAGTATACCAAAATTAATATATCATAAGAAAATTTATGAAAAAGTTTTCTTATAAATTAAATGCCTCCTGTGTCTGTTGTACTTGCCATATACACCACATGGCTAAAAGTATGTGGACACCTCAACATCACACGCATTTGTGCTTGTTGAACAGCTCATTCCAAAACCATGGGAATTCATATGGAGTTGATCCCCCCCTTTGCTGCTATAACACCCTCCAGTCTTCTGGGAAGGTTTTCCACTAGATTGGAACATGGCTGCGAGGATTTGCTTCCATTCATCAACAAGAGCATTAGTGAGGTTGGGCACTGATGTTGGGCGATAAGGCCTGGCTCGCAGTTGCCGTTCCAATTTATCCCAAAGATGTCCAATGGGGTTGAGGTTAGGGATTTGTGCAGGCCAGTCAACTTCTTCCACACCAAACTCTTTCCACCAAACCATTTCTTTTTGGACTCTGCGGCAACTCTCTGTGTTCCATGGTGCCCATGTTCTGTTCTGTCTTTTTGTGACAATAACTATTCATTTCACACATAGACTCTCCAGGATTCACACACAAAGTCTCTCCTAGAGGAGTCACACACAAAGACTCTCCAGGATTCACACACAAAGTCTCTCCTAGAGGAGTTACACACAAAGACTCTCCAGGGATGTCACACACAAAACAAGTCTCTCATCACTAGGAGGAGTTTAAGCACACAAAGACTCTTCCCAGGATTCAACAATGAAAGTCTCCTCACTAAATGAGGAGTTACCCCACACCAAAAGCACACCTCTCCAGAGATTCACACAACAAACAAGAGAACACCCCCTGCTCTTTGCGATTTGTGTCATGGGGTCTTTAATGACCATGGTGAGTCGGGACCTTGGTTTAACGTCTCATCCGAAAAACGTTATCTCCTACAAGACAGTGTTCCCGTCACTGCACTGGGACATTGGGGTTTATTTGACCAGAGGGAAGATAGCTTTCCCAGGTGGTCTCCCAAACAAGTACTAATGAAGCCCACACTTTCTTAGCTTCAGCCATTTGGCAGGAGCAGGGTGCATGGTGGTATGGCTGCTGACTTTGAATTTTGAACACTAAACCCGAGAACACAATCAAAAAAACAAATGACAAGTTAACTAATTGTATTTGTGAAGCACATCCCCACCAGAATTTCCATGAAAAACCAAAAAAGGCAAAATAATACAACGACAAGCCCCACAGGAGTTGCCTGACGACTTCAACAAACTGGCTAAGTCACATAATGCTCAAAGCAATATCACCCACGTGAATCAACTCACCATTTGTAAACTATTAAGAGCCATAAATAAAAAACTAAACTGTCTAGGGGTAAAACAAACTGAATTGTAAATGCTGGATGAGTCAGCCCCTGGCAAGTCACAGCATAATGCACAGAATCACGCATTTATAAAATAGATTAATTTATTTTCAAAAAGGAAGTGTCATAGTAACAAAAAGGCAGAAGAGAACACGAGCAGCGTGGAAACCAGAAAGTTGCTACAGAGTGAATCCTCTCTAGGAAATCACAGGGCTCCAGATGATCCTGAAATTAAAGAAAGGAACAAAAACATGAAGCAAAGAAACCTACAGGGGCACCAGTAAGAGGGAAGGGGATATAACAATCGTCGTGCTGAAAATGAGAAAGTGCCTTCCCCAAACAGTGGCCACAAAGTTGGAGGAGCACAATTCTCTAGAATGTCATTATGTACTGTAGCATTAAGATTTCTCTCACTGGAAGGGGTCTTGCCCAAATCATGAAAATTTGCCCCAGACAATCATTTCTCCTCCACCAAACCTTACAGTTGGCACTGTACATTCGGGCAGGTAGCAGTCTCCTGGAATTCGCCAAACTAGATAGTGAAGCGTGATTCATCACTCCAGAGGACACATCCCCACTGTTTCAGAGTCCAATGTCAGTGTGCTTTACACCCCAGCCAACACTTGGCATTGTGCATAATGATCTTGTGTGCAGCTGCTAGGCCATGGAAACCCATCTCATCAAGCTCCTAACAAACGTTGCTTCCAGAAGCAGTCTGGAAGTCTGGTAGAGGGTGCTGCAACCGAGGACAGACAATTTTTACGCACTACTCTCTTCAATATTTGGCAGTCCCTTTCTGTGAGCTTGTGTACCCTACCACTGAGCTTTTGTTACTCCTAGATGTTTCTACTTCACAACAACAGCACTTGCAGTTGACTGGGGCAGCTCTAGCAGAGCAGTTGTTAGAAAGGTGGCATTCTATTCCAATGCCACTTTGAAAAATGTATACTGAGCTTTTCAGTACGACCAATTCTGCTAATGTTTGTCTATGGGGATTGCATTGCTGTATGCTTGATTTTATGCACCTGTCAGAAATGGGTGGAGCTGCAGTAGCCACATCCACTAATTAGAAGGCGGGTCCACATACTTTTGCTCATGTAGTGTATTTATGTCACTGAAACATCTGTACTATTCGTATATCATTCCTTGTGATTATTCACTTTGGTTTGTAGATACACTATATGACAAAAATGAGCCTCCTGAAAATAAACTTGAAGCCAATAGAATTTGTTGGTGTGTGAACATTTCAAAGTATTTCACAAATATGGGAGCACAGCAATAGTAACATTATCTGGATTTAATCAGCACTGTGCTAGTGATGGCTGTAAATTACCTGGATGCTGCACAGAGTGGCATATATCTACCAATACAATTCCCCAAGGAGGGAGGGATTCAAAAGGACAGTTCCCATTTATCACTAACTAGCAGTGACCCTGGTATTGCACATGCGTTTAGGAGTGAGGCCCGCTTTAGGCCCCTGTAGACATAACATTAACCTTCTTTTTGGATAGGATAAAAATGTTTTCCGCAACATTTGTTGGTTCATTGAACTCTTAATCATCCTCAAAACCCAGCACATGAAAAACAAATTTGATCTTGAACTCTCTCAGGTGCCAAGGACATTGCGAAATGATAAAACATTTAACAGAATAATACAATTGGTTCCTATCAAGTATGAAATTTCTGCCTAAACTTTTGTCTTATAGTCTCATGGGACTACTGACATTAACTTTGAACACATATGGCACCAAAAGTTTATTAGCTATTGTTTAGCATAAAAATTCAACTTTCTTACAAAGGAGCATTAACAATGCTGGTATTGGAGGAGATGCTTCAATAGTGTTTTAATGCCTTTTGAATAATGAAAGGCCTTGGGGATAAACAAGACGTTTCAAAAAGCTAGTTAACACCCTCTTATCAAGGTCAAATCATGCTTTATATGGCATATTATTCATGTGTAAAAATTAAATAAAGCTGTAGTTTATCTCTAGAATGACTGTTGCTAAGGGGTAAGGTGAAGAGAGGGGGACAGGCTAAAAGAGTGCTACATTCTCTGTTTTCTTGTAATATTTAATTTTGGTTAGTGGATGCAAGATAATATATTTTTCTCAAAACATTTAACATCAAGTCATGAGATTAAATCTGACAGGACCTCACTGGCATACCGCACACCCCCTCAGCCCCATTACATTACATTACAGGCATGTTATACCCATGCTGGGCTTATATTATGATCAACTGTAAAATAGATTTGCTAGTGATTTGTGTTTATAGAGGTTAGGAGCTGCTGTCTGCTAGCCCATTGCCTGAGGAATTTTGTAGGGTTTCATTTGATTCCATGTTTTAATTGTTTTAATGAAACTGAGTTGTTTTAAACTTAAGGGGGACTGGAGAAACTGGGGTCACAATAAGAGTAATACGCTCAGTTTGTGGTAATACATTCAACTTAACAGTTGCTATGTGGTCATTTAATGAGCCAAGTAGTCTGTTCCATCTTTTTTCATTTATGTGAACACAAGTACAAAAATGAGGTTATATTCATCTTGGGGACAGAAGAGATCTTTATCTCTGAATATTCTAAATGAGGACTATATCCTAGTTAAGTGTTCTTTGAGGCATACTATCTTGTATCCAATCTCAAAAGTTTAATAGAAAAATTTTGTTCTGCTTTGATACTGTAGGGAAAGACATTGGAGACTGTTGAAGAAATATTCAAAAGGGCATGCCCAAAGTCATGGGCATATAAACCAGTTTAAGTGCAAGGTGTGTTTGTTACAATGTCTGTTGTTAGCATTTCAGTAAATAAAGCAAGACAGAGCCTGTTAGGGAACTGCTAAATATTTTGACACAGTTATATCCAGTTTTTGATTCCATGATGTGATAGGGTTCAATCAATCAATAGCCTTTTTAGAGTTTAGAGACTTTAATCCAGTGTCTAGAGTCTTCAGTAATGAATTGTAACAATGAACTGCATTGATATTGCATTGTGCATACTCTCTGCATTGTGCGTAATAAGCAGTTCACAGTGAAGCAGTGAAACTCATCTATGCCACCGCCAATGCGTGGCTCCCACCTGGGAGATGCCTGGCTGGCATTTTGCGCTTGTGTGGTTGCAGAGAGATGTCAATATGATGAAGAGCTTACTAGGCTAGATAGAATGAGCAGAGATGGAATCTTCACCACAGTGTTGACGACCAGGCTTGTCACAGCCTGTTACACAGCTGGAAAAATGACAAACTGAGATGAGGCTGAATGGTCCATTGTGTACTCCAAAAGTCATTGTACCCCACAACGTGTGTGTGTGTGTGTGTGTGTGTGTGTGTGTGTGCATTCTATGATCTATGTCAGTGGTTCCCAACCCAAGTCCTGGGGACCCCTGTGTATCCTGGTTTTTGTTCCAACCAGAGTTGCAATCCCAGAATTGAAGAAGCTGTTCATTTTTCTTAATGAGTTGCTTTTCAGAGGAACTTACCCTCTAATGCCATATTATGTCAGAAATAGCCATGCAGGGCATGAAGAATAAAAATCCTATGTTCATATTGTGCTTATTGTGCTATATTCTAAACAATTACACAAAAAAGGTTACATTTTAAGATGATCCCTTTATGCAAATCAATAGGCTCCTGATTAGGTTGTTCAACGCGTGTTTCCGTTTGTTTATTCTTTATTCCTTAAACTTATTAACACGATGCAGGTTTGGCTTGTAAGCATTTGTTTTGTCTTTGAATTCTTCATTATCTAATCAAATTGGTAGTTTTAGTGGCCATGTGTCCACTCTTTCACCAATTAGGAGCCTATTGATTCACCTCAGTCTTTAATTTTATGAATTAAAATCTCTTTTTATGTAATTGTCTGCAATATAGCATAATAAGCACAACGCAAACATTGTGACTTAAGAGTGTAAACAATCCCTCCATACATGAAAAATGCCTAATTTAAAAAAAATTTAACAGCTTGTTAAAATTCTGGAATTGCAACTGTGGTTTGAACAAAAACCTGCATACACAAGGGGTCTCCAGGATCGAGGTTGGGAACCACTGATCTGGGCAATTATCTCACTAATGTTTACCAATGCATTGTTAATGTATTTGTTAATCATTTATTAATGATAATAGTCAAACTAACTGATGTCTCATTATGCACTCTTGTTGTAAATTGTTTCTAATGTATCTGATTGAACAGGGCAATGCCACATATGTGGGGCTTTACTATGCACAGTCTTCACCCTTCTTTCCATTTTGAGTATGCATGCAGTTTATGACGGATTGTGACTAATGTGTACCTTTTAGACCAATTAGATTGAAAGGTCAAAGTGAACAACAAATAAACATGGTAAAGGGCAAACTCATTCTTGCCGTTTCCCTAACCTTTACGCGTTACACTAATAAGTGTTGTCTTTCATAAAATGTTTTTGGGCGGAAGAGGGACAGCGCAGCCCTCTGTACACTGCGGTGCCACTGAAGCTTTTATTAGATAAAATCCATCTCATCAAGGTGATTTATTACATGGCATAGAGCATAGTGGAGCTCTGAAAGCGCTCTGGTAAGGGCAGGGGAGTCCAATCTACCGTGCGCACACCCCTGGATATGAAATATTATATTCAATACTTTCTAAATTTTCATTATTGTTGTCATGGTCTGTTTTATACAAATTGCTCTCTAAGGATTTAAAAGGTATGGCTTTCTGAAGAATGTCTGCTGGATCAAGCACTGTATGGATATAGATGTTTAGTTTAGTGACGGGTTCAGATAACTCATGTAAAACGCCTGAGAATTATTTTCCTCATCCAATGCCAAACTTCTAATATTTCTTTGTGTCATGGGAATCCCCATCAATAGAATCATCGTATGATAATGGCCTCATTTTGCATCAGGTTTATTTGCATGAATAGTTGTACAACTGTTTGTAGTCGCTCCGTTTTAAAAAATCAATACATGCTTTAAAAATTGTAAATTTAACAATGTTTGTGACCCAAAGTATGATTGGATATGATTGGATCTATTTCGAAGATGATTTTGTCCACTCAATGTATATTGTTTATAAAGTGTCTTCTCACACAGATATGTTTTCTGCAGACTGCCTCTCATTTGGAATTCTGAGAGACGACACCATTTGGCATGCAGCAGTGGCAGCCAATGAATATTGGAATTCTGTCACATCTAAAAGCTGACACCTGTGAAGGGTGGTGGTAGTAACCGAAAATCCAGCCCCATAGCAAAAAAGGCCCAACCGATTGGTTCAAATTGTGTTGTGTTGTTCTTACTGCTGACAGATGGTTGTAACCAAGCAGTATAGACATCAAGGTGATTCTGAAATTTGACATCAAAGTAGTCTAATAGTATATGCAGAATTTTATCAAACAGCCGCTGGAATCACTCGAAATGGTGCCCCATGGTATGATTTAAAAAATAAATAAAAAAGGTTTTTTGATGCTCTAAAACTCAAAACCCACCGGGACAAATCTGGTTAAATATAGGATGGTCTGATAGCTCTGTTAAACAGCCACAGCACTGAAAACTATTTGAGCAAGCAGAATTTGGATACAGTAATCTTGTGAACAACTTCATCTTTCCTACTATAATCACTGACACGTGATAGTTTTTGGACGTAACTGTAATAATCTGAAATACGCCTAATTAATACTGAGACTGAAATATCTAAAAACAGAAGCACGTGTGTGAGCGTTTGTGTGTGTACATGCGTGTGTACGTGCATGCGTGTGCGTGTGTGTGTGTGTGTGTGTCTGTGTGATAATAAATTTGGGCTTTGGTCAAAATATATTCGGGTGACTGAACGGGGGGCATCCACACGCACTAATCTGTGGAACATTGTTTCATTCTCTGTTTTTTCGTTTTGCTGGGCTGTTCAATCTGGAAGTGAATTTAAACCAAGTGTACATCACTGAATAAATGATTTCCAGAGGGGCAAATCTCAGTGCCATCAACGTGCCATCCCTGGTAAGAGTTATGTCCTTTCTCCTCTACCTTGGCTCAAGGGTGTGCTGGAGAAAATTGCACATAATGGGGACGTTAAGGTATGAGCTCACAATGTGTGGTACCATTATAATTCAATAAAGCTTTGCCTTCTCAATAGCAACGGCTCTGCTGGCAGCTGAAATTTGTTTCCAGATGGAAAAACATGTTCCTTTTTGTATTTTACGCAGACACCTTTACCATTTAAAGGTCATCATGTCCGTAGCACAATTCCTCTTTGTTTTGACAATGTGCTTGAAAACAGATGTTTGATTCACTCTGGTAATGTTCCAGATGTGGAAACATTTTTGAGTACAGCACGACAGGGAACTTGAAGGGTATTGCAAGTGGAAACCATTTTCTCACCAAGATTTTCATTCAAGCAATGCATTATTATAAAGTAAAAGCATCTGAACAGTGCAGGGAGATTTTAATCGTCCCCCCCCACCCCCCCAAGTCACAACATCCTGTGTTGTTAGATGGAGCAACACTGTGCCATGGTATTCCTGTGGAAATAATTGTGCATGATGCTTGCAGTACATGAGTATTTTTTAGAGATGCCTTTTGGGATGGAATCCATTTTGGGACGTTGTCCAGCTTCAGGTGTCATTCGTCAAAACATTTTAAAAGGTATAATTTCCCAGAGTCATGCATTAATTATGCCTCATTTTTTTAGACAAAACTGCATCAGACTGAAGTTCTCAGACAAGTTCTCTTGATTTATCTGATAAAAATAAATTTTAAAATAAATTTGGCACCCAGAGTGGGGCTGAACAATGTCCAATTTCCAACCTAATTTGGAATGTCAAATCTGCTGACTGACTTACTGAGGAAAGTGTAGACGTCTGCAGTTCTCCTCCGAAACAGATGGTGTCACCAGCCTGCTTCTTTTCAGACCGCCTGCAGCCTACAGCCAAGCTTGCATAGAGTGGAATCTGAGGAAGACCTTTTATGTAATATTTGGATAAAAGTGTCTACCAAATGTAATGTGAGGCTTTGACATACAGTTCATGGGTGCCTCAGCAGACGGGTTACTAGGGAACAATGAAATGCAGACCCTTAATTGACTGAACTGAACTGACTAACCAAACCCTGGGCGATACAATCTTCGTTTGCACGCCCCCCCCCATGCAACTACCAGCCACATACAGCGCTGGCATGGTCCAAATTTGATCTGACACCGTGGGGTTCATTCATGTACCACAGAGTGGTGATTTAACCAAATGAGCCACCCAGCAGTCCCAAAACTGAGATTTTTACATCATAGCCTACATTCTATGACATCATCTCAAGCGTCAGTCAAACAAAAAGTTATTGGTTCTCAGACAAATTTTTTCATTAAAAAAAAAAAATAAAAGTCAGGTGCGTAGCTCTACTGCTATATTTAATCAATCCTTTAGAGCATGGTTCAAACCCGTCCATGGAGGACGCAGTCGTATGCAGGTTTTATTCCTACCAAAATGCTGCCTTAATTGAGTCCTCTTCACCATTCAGCCATAGCTTTAAATGCATTGAAGCACAGAATAAAAAAAATAAATAAACTTTATTTAGACAAGCGTCACCATAGACCTCGGTCACATTGTGCCAATCTGCATCTAATCACAATATTAACAATTATATAATCAAGATCAGCTGAATGAAACCTGCATACACAGGCCTCATTGGTACGATTTGACACACTGCTTTAGAGCATGGTTCTGAACCCCCAGTCCTGGAGGACTGCAGTCTCTGCTGGTTTCTGTGATTTCCTTTCAGTCGGCAGCAAACTTATGCCTTGAAAACAAGGAGTGCTGCCTCTTCAGCCAACTTCCAGTAAGTGAAGCATTTTAGTGCAGGAACACATAAAAAAAACAAAAAACCTGCTGACACTCAAACCCTCCAGGATCTAAGTTTGAGATCCCTGCTTTAAGGACAACTACTGAACCAACATGAGGATGCTTGCTCACTAACAAGCCATGCATGTTAAATGGCATGTTATTGTGTTGTCTATCTTGATATCATTTATCAAGATCGACTAATTTCTCAAACTCCAGTCCGGCAGGGCCGCAGTCACTGCTGGTTTTTGTGATTTCCTTTCAACCGGCAGCCGATTTAGGCCTTGGAACCTAGGTGTGCAGACCCTTTAGCCAATTGGTGACATAAATTAAGCACCTAAGTGCAGGAACACATCAAAAACCAGCAGACACAGCGGCCCTCCAGGATTTGAGTTTGAGAGCCCTGCTTTAAAGGGTGTATAGCCATCACCTAACAGACTATGTACAAACAGTCAGCATTCATCATCTCATACACCTGGGATATATATATATTTTTTAAACCTTTATTTACCCAGGGTAGGTTCACTGAGCACGGATGCTCTTTTGCAGGAATGCCCTGCTTCACACTCATACACATTTACACCTGGGAGCTGCCCAGTACAACCACAATCCTCTATTGTTGGCCACTGAGCAGCTCCACTGGAGGGAGAGAACATTTTTTTTTAGCCAATTAAATCAGGGGATGATTAGGTGGCAAGTTTTTGTGAGAGCCAGATCTGGGATTTTAGCCAGGACACTGGGGAACCCCCTACTCTTTGCGAATAGTGCCATGGGATCTTTAATGACCACAGTGAGTCAGGAACTTGGTTTAACGTCTCATCCGAAAGACGGCATCTCCTACAGAACAGTGTCCCCGTCACTGCACTGGGGCATTGGGGTCTATTTGACCAGAGGGAAGATTGCCCCCTGCTGGCCCACCAACACCACTTCCAGCAGCAACTCAGTATTCCCTGGTGGTCTCGCAAGTACTAACCAAGCCCACACCTGCTTAGCTTTAGCTAGTCGGCAGGAGCAGAGTGCGTGGTGGTATGGCTGCTGGCTTAATGAAAAGAAAGGTCTGCACAAGTGTCATGAATCCCATATTGGTTTTCACAGGAACATTTTAAGAACAAAAGTAAGAATAATTGAAGAAAGGTTTTGTGAATGAGGCCCAATGTGTGCACTGCAACTTTTGGAAAGACTGAAAGAGTCATCTGAAATTTGATGTCTGACTCAGAGTCAAAAGAAGCCCTAAACTGTAATGCTTCAAATGATGTCATATCGTCTGACACTAAAACAAATTTAGATCAAACAATTTTGTCTGAGAACTGCTGACCTTGTCTGAAAAAAAATATGCTTGCAGCATTTTTTTTTTTTTGTTTAGGAATGAAGTCAAATACACTGCCAATGTATGATTGATGCTGTGAATTTTTTTTTATCTAAAGTTTGATGACTAAGATTTTACAAATGTTCTGAAACGTAAAAACTTTAGTCGGCAGCTATATCATTGCGATCACTAGATTCCTTTGGTAAAATGGATTTAAAAACAATTTTTTGTGGATAAAAATAATGATTGTGCACGACTTTTTTTTCCAGGAGCAATTAATTTCTGTGTTTAGACATATGAAGTGATAACACCAATTATTGTAACATTCTAACAAGAAATGATGGGCTTAAACAATTTGAAGAATATAATTTCATCTTTTTTACCATAGTCTTTTATGACAGACAACTCTAAGCTGGTATACTCAATCCATTTCATGAGCACTTTCTGTGCATATCCTTCTTTCTATTGAGTGAGGAACTCTACAAAGCAATTCCAGTCGTGGGTAATGCAAAGGGCCAGATTGCTTTTCTTGCATATCATCCACGAGTGGTTCTTTATACACAGCTTGTAGTGCTATATTATATTGTATTATAAAACAAAATAAAATTGAAAATTGCACCAATAAATTGATTCACATCAGGACTGCCCTACCCTTTTCCTACTGTCCTGTAGGATTTCACATCAAACCTCATTCAACAGCCAGAGATCTTGTTGAGCTGCTAAATAGTAGAATCATGCATCCAGAATTAAGACTGAAATGAAAACATAAAGGATTGACAGACCTCCAGGAACAGGGTTGGGCAGCCCTACTTTAACTAATCTTTTCTGCAAGATAATGAAAACATATTGATATATAGACTATTAGTAATAGGAAATATATTGTAGGATGAGCCTTAAAATGATATCTAATGATATGTGACAGACTAGGGCTGAGCTGGAAAGCATGAAAATAGCCCAGGACAGGAAAAGATTGAAAGACTTTAAAGAGGCTTTTGTGCCATTTAGCATGATGATTTTTGATTGATTGATTTTTATTTTTCATTCAATGTCATGCATCAAAAAATTCCCAGCCCACATAGGCTTACTGTATAAGACACCATTATTTAAAAAAAGCAAATCAAAGATATACATAATCCAAGAAGCTCTGACATAAATGGTAAATAATAGCAACAGTAATACAGGAAACAAATTACTCATTAGAATATACCAGAAGGAAAATAGGGAAAGGGTTAGTCCAGGGCATGTCTCAATGATTGTATGACCAAGCACACCAAGAGGACACACACCCACGCCCACACCCACCGCACACCCATTGCATTCACACATTGACATTTAGTCATGATGAGGCCTAAATACTGTACGTATGTAAGCAAGTAAGAAATGACATTTAACTATAATTAAATGGTGCTCCCTAAGTCAAATTAGTAAAACCAATAATACATTTTATCGAAGAAATCACTGCCATAAAGCATTCTATGCAGCAAGTAATAGGACAAAATATGGGAGGTGTAAGACCTCTTATTCCCATATGACATTGCTGTTTTTTGAACACCTTGCAGGCTTGTAAAATACAGTCAAAATTCAACAAATAAGTTATTTCTGTAATAATAAATACCTTTAATGAATTTAAACACACAAACGTAAATGCAAACATATTTAACACTATAGTACCTTTGAGACAAGAAAGCTGGAAATCAGAATTGTTCTTACCGCCTTACTATGATATCTTGGAGACTTGCTGATATGTGCTCCGATTGAAACAATCCCTCCCACCATTAGCTAAAGTTTCATCCCAATAGTGCCTTTTAATACGAGTAATGTTGTGAAGTGATTTCTTGAAACAGGAAGTGTGGAAAATGGCCATTGAAAATGATTATACCACATGGGCTGGAAAGGCCTGGAGGCGTTCGCTCTGTTTGTCTACTTTGTAAGTTATTGTGGTTATCAGACCCCACACTCTCTAAGCTTGGCAAAAAAAAGAAAACCTGGCAACATTGTCATGCATTTAATTTTTCGTTTAACTGTAATTTATCTTGCCAGATACATTTCACTCAGTAATTATTCCCATCTTTTCAAAAAATGGGCAAAGAAGGCTATATAATTTTTTTTTTTTTAAACTGGAGGTAATGAGCTAATTTGTATGCTAAAATTGGAAAATGACATTATTTTATGCTAATACACAGTAATAGTTTGTTTAAAATTCTATATTTCTTTTTCAAAAATATATGCATCCGATTTTTTTCTGTGTTTAATGCCTGTGTATCTTCCCTTTGCAAAAATAAAGCTACTTGCTACCATAGCATTTTATGAGGTTAATGATACTGTATTGCAAGTATCTTTGACCATTCCTCCATTCAAAATATTTTCTCTATCTATCACTTGATCAAAATCCATTTTGGTTCACATTGACCATGACACATGGTCTCACTATGCTAGAACTGGGTGAGACAAGCATGGAGGTTTTTGACCATGCACACCAACTGTTAGGTTAGGCATTAGTAGAATTATGGCTTTATGGCTTACCATTATGTTAAAAAAGTACATCAAGCCTGTTGTTTCAGGGACATCAAAGAGTAAAAAAAAAAAAAAAAAAAACCGGTCGACCACTTTTACCTTCTTATTGGAGAAATTCAAAGGATTTTCCATAACGGATACAAGAAATGCAGATAAATATTTAGTTAACGAGAATTATTTGGAGTAAAGAAAACATTGTAGGATATAACACTACCATGGGTTACACCCATGGATGATATACTGTACCCTCCCTTCATCTTTTGAAGGAATTTCATTCAATCGCAATCAAAATAAACACAACAGATTTTAAAGTTTGGGTTTGGAGTGTTTAATGACCAATTAAAAGTCGCTAAAAAAGCTGTATGAAAAGCTCTGCAGATCGGTGTTGTGAATTCACGTGGCCCCAAGTTTTCTAGCTATGTTTCTTCAGTTGCTACTGTAGCTACTATAGTTATTAGCAACTTGGCGTCATTGCTAGTCAAATAATGTTATCTAGTTTAGGAGGTAGGACATGGGTTTTTAGAGAAAATAGGGTGCTGAGGCTGCACTTTTTTTTCCTGACCTTATTGTCATTGCAATTGCTATGTAGTGAACCAAGGAAGAACTTTTAGAGGAATGCAGACAAAGAGTCCACACCTAAGACCCAACACTGAAGCCACTTTGCTCTCTCTCGCTCTCTCTCTCTCATCTTATATTAGATGCACAATACTTGCATGTAGATCCATTTATTTCTTCATCTCCTTGAAAGAAAGGAGGTTGTGATTGAGATGTGGAGTATAGTACAGATCTGTTTACTCTTCCCTTAGTACTATATGTTGTTGAAATATTTAATGTGTGTTAGGTTGTGTTGTTACTGGTGGAAGTGTAATACTGTCACTCTAAGCAATAAAATGATTGAAGAATATCAGTCATAAACCGGCGCCTCCCACAGTCCAAAGATATACAGATTGGGTTAGTTGGAGAGCCTAAATTGCCCTAGGTGAGAGTGTGTGAGTGAATGTTGTGTGTGTGCCCTGTGATGGATTGACGACCTGTCCAGGGCATATTCCTGCCT
Organism: Anguilla rostrata; assembly: GCF_018555375.3. NCBI lineage: Eukaryota > Metazoa > Chordata > Actinopteri > Anguilliformes > Anguillidae > Anguilla > Anguilla rostrata. Next base: position 13,920,002 of record NC_057944.1, read on the forward strand.
GTGCTGATACCCTCCCCCCCCCCCCGCGACCCTGACCAAGACTAAGTATGTTAGATAATGGAGGGATTGATGAATGGACCTACACTGTCCACATTTTGTTTGACTTTGTGCCCCCTCAAAAGTTTTGGGTGCACTACGTCCTTGATTACTTTTGTTAGAAGCAACACAGTGACTGGATACCAACTGTTCCGAAATACCAAGCAACATTACCACCTTCTCCCTTTCTTTCAGATGAAGAGAAATGGCTCGCACAGGAAAATTGTTCAGATCAGGTCAGATAAATTGTATCAGACGCAAGGCTGCTGCCAGTAAGCTGGGTAAAGAACGGACTGTGAGTGTTCTACACTCGGAAAAAGCATACACTGCAACTGCACAAACAAGCATTCTTCTGAGCTCTAACCTTGCCCATGGCCAGCAGAAACACACACACACTCACGTGCACACACACACACACACACACGCAGGCACACACCCACACACACACACATCAAAATAACATTTTCATTTTGTCAGCACACCATTTTCATAGATACAGAAACAGATATGTCATCTGCTAAGTTACAGGTCGGCAGTCAATCACCAATAGCAATATGCACATAGTGAATTTCCCTCATAAAAGGCAATACATGACATACATTTGTTGGCCTACTGGCTATTTTACTAGCAGAATGAGCGACACACAAATTCAGCGATGTCTGGTTTGCAGAAATGAAACATGACTACAATAATACAGCCAAGCCCATGATAATAACATTGTTCTTTTTCCCCCCCGTTGTATAACCTAGAGGAGGAAAAATGGTACGCAGCAGTTATAAAATAACTCTGGGAAAGTGTCATCTGATTTCAAATCAAAAATTCAATATTAGCTGTTATTTTAATAGTTTCCTGTCATCTCCAGCGCAGAGAAATTGTTCAGTTGCTACTTCATTTTCTCCATCTCACTCTGTGATTAATGGCATTCTTATGAACTTTCCCGTCCATTTCATTCTCTGTGACCCTGGAAAGGAGGACCAGTGACTGTGCAGTCCCTGAAGACCACTGGGGGGAAAAAGAATCTATTTATTCCCAGTACCGATGTGGGCATAGTCATTTTAAAGCACTGTTATCTGAAATGGCTTACAAGAGAAGAAATGAACTGAATGTTTTCTTTTATGATAGTAAATGCCTGTAGGGTTTTTCTTTTGTAAAAAAATAAATGAATAAATAAAAAACAAAAGAGGATACCTGTACACGGCCAGAAATGCTCCCAAACATGTTTTACTCTTCACACAAAGTTCCAGCCCAGTTGAGGCTTTGTCAAGTATGTTTTTTCTGCATTCTTCTTTTGTTAAAAGCAATTTTTGAAACTCGTTTCTGTCAAGGCAGTTAAACCACACAATGCCAGAGACAGGTGGATGAAAGCCAAACTGTTATAAAGAGCTACAAACCCTACAAATGCACTCAGCACCTCTTAGAAGTTTGAAGACATTGATTTGATCACTTGACATAGTGTTAAAACCAGGTCTTAAATTGCTGTGCTAATAGAATTTGAACAGAAAACCTAACCAACATAGATTTTATTTAAAAAATAAAACCATAGATCAGTTCACTTTGCACTAAAATGAACATGCTGCTTTATTCTTTATGGAGCTGCCCCCTGGAATTTGCTGGTTTCTTTATGCCCCTAATCTACCCCGCATGGGTATAGGGTCAACCGTTAAATCCTTTGGGAAATGGCTGAAATTGAATTAGATTTTTTTCAGGTTGAAAATAATGGAAAATGTGATTTATAAAATTCATTGTGAAGACCTTGTACTGATAGACCTGCCTTCCTCAGCACTATATTAATAACAGTGAGAGAAATATAGATCTGGTATGTCATTAGCATTATGCCGGAAAGAAAGTGTTTTTTTTAGTTAATTTTTTGGTCTTACAGAGAACGTGAGCATAATGAGAACAAAGTAAACTTGGTAATTCCAAAAGGGGGCAGGGGGAAGGGGGTGGGGGGTCTGCAAAGTGATATTTGCACCATCTTCATGGGAGTCATATCACAGGGAACAGAACAAACAGCATAAAGCATAAAGGGATACTGGCAGAGGAAGCTTTAGGGAAGAGGTAACTGATGAATAATTCAGACTACAGGGCTGCTGGGTGGCTCATCCTGCTATGGCACTGAGATCAATGACAGGAAATATAATTTAAAGAATAATAAGAACATCTTTCAGAATAACTGTACATTAATCTTTGAAGGTCATATCAGTTATGGGTCAAAATTATTTTTTGGTCTGTTTTATATGATTGTGCTGACAGGACAAAAAAGACGGATAAGTACATTTTTACTGTCATCAGGTGAACTGAAATGCTCTTGCAGAACATATTACTGTTATCAGCCATAATTAGCATTTTTCCCCTCAGGGGTATAGAGCTCACTTACAAGAAGTAATGTTACAAATATATGATTATACTTTCCCCGATTCTTTATACTGTGACTAAAAAGGCTGTTTTTTAAAGTGAGATTTGGTGTTATCATATATCATGCTGCTAGGAACAATGGTTTGAACCCAGTCTCTGCTGTCGCATTCAGAAGCACAAAAAAACTAAACACAGATTTACACCCACTCACAGACGATTATTGCATTCAGCGACTCCCAATCAAGATTATTGGGTTCAATGGATTTATTTGTTCCTTTGAAACATTAAATCATCCATAAAGGCTATTCAGAGCACTGTGGTGGTTGGATAGGCAATACTTCTGAATGAGCATCATAAATTACATAAGCAAACCTATTTTAGGATTGTGTTTTTATAGATATGCAGACAGTATACACTTTGCGTTTCTGTGAAACATACCAACATAAATTGTATATACTGCAATATATTATAAATATACAGACCGGTGACAAATGAAAGGAAAAACCAACATAATGTGTGTTAGTACGATGTTGAGCCATCATGAGCCATCAGAACAGCTTAAATTCGCCTTGGCATTGATTCTACACTACTCAGAATAACTTTGTATTGATTCGATGTGACCCTTCACTCTAAGAGGACATGTGGACCCAAACCATGCCAGGAAAATGCCCCCACAGCATTACAGCGCCACCGGACCCCCTCACTGTAGGGGTCAACATTCAGGCCTGTACCATTCCCTTGGCGTACGCCACACACATGCACTCTCCCACTTGTCGAGAAAATGGTGAAGGATGACTCATCTGACCATATCATTGTTTTCCGCATCTCTGTAGACCAGGGCCTATGGTTTTTGCACCACTGAACTCTTTAATGTGCATTCGTCTTTGTAATGAGGATTTTATGCTCTGCAACCCTACTATAATATCCCTCTCTATGTAGCTGTCGACAAACTGTTCTTGTCTGATCACGTCCTGCATTGACATGTTAAGTCATCTGAGGAAAAGTTGGTCTTCTGTTCTTCCTTATCACAGTAATGCACAAACACCACGGTCACTGAATGTGTGCTTTCGACCACCATTTCAGACCAGATTTACTGATGTCTTTTCCGTAGATCTAGATGCAGATATCACGTCACATTGTTCCTATTGAAACACCAATTGAGCAGTCTGTGTGACTGAAGCTCCTGCCATTTGTGCCCCAATAAAGAACCCTCTTTCAAAGTCACTTAGGTCTTTTCCTCTTGCCACGTTGATGCAAAATTGAGGTCAACTGGGCTTGCTCAGCATTTTTATCCATGTCACAGAGCATGATAAGATGTTAATTGCTTAATTGTATCATGCTGTACACCTATATGGAAGCACCTGCATTCATTATGTTTCTCCACTCATTTATTCTGGTTTTTATTTTTATTTGTCACCTGTCTGTATGTATCTAATACCTTAAAAGAGCATTATTTTGTACATGTCAATATATGGTAAAGTATTGAAATATTGTGGTAAAACATTACTTTCAATAATTCCTAGAAGGACTGACTTATGTTGAAAAGATTTTAGTGGAGCTCAAAATACTAGCAATGGCAAGACAGTGTTGCTTGCTAGTGAAGTCATTTCTGTGGCCAAGTTAATGAAACATTTGTATTTCATCTAAATTTCCTTCTCTGTCTTGCACATTGTGGTGGCGGCAAATAATTAAATTGAATGAAATGTACCCACGTAGCAATATCACTGCAGTTTAAAACAGCTCAGTGATTGTGTGCTCAAGTGTATTGCTTGAACATCATGTGCTCTTTGGGCTTCTGAAGAATAGTTTTAAAAGCACACACAGAATTAAAACAAATTAACCATTGATATGGTATTTTCCCTATCGCAAAGCTTCGCATCTTTCTTAAAAATAAAAGTTCTCATAAAATCCCATGAAACACAAAATAATACTGAGCAAACCTTATCATGGAGCAAAAACATGCTGATATCACTATCTTGTCACACAGATTGCAGGTGGTGCACGGTGCATTGTATTAACCACAGCCAAACCTGCAGTAAAATATGCTGTTTCCAGTACTCGGTGATGTTTTCTACATTGCACAGTAGGTCAATATATATTAGAGACAATTATTATGTTGGTAAAGATAAGAAAATAATGGCTATTATAATGGGAGTATTGCAATCTGAATGAACAATTATCTGTCCCATAATTTACACAGCAAAACAAGCAAAACGGAGACTAATTTCTCTCATGAAAATGAAATATTGAGTTAATAATGTTTCACGCTGGAAAAAAAAAATCTAATATAAATCTGAAAGCTATAAAGATAATTATATGAAGCTAACATCCTGAGTTTGTTAAAGTGTTGTGCATTCGTTTCATTTGACCAGCGGGCTTGCAAACTTGCTTGGTGAGTTCGGTTCGAGTTACAGTACCTTTATAAACACACTTCCATGTTTTGTTTGTTTTGCTTGGCCAAACAAAATAACTGAAGTTAAATGCACAAAGCGCTCCTTAAACGCTCCAGCTGCTGGAGCAGTGGTGTGGAGCTGACCTAACGAGCTGGCAATGGATCAGCTGCACAGAAAACGCTGGAGCAGCAGTGCTTTAGCAGCATCCGTTCCTCTGTTTTAAAACCCTGCTCTCGCTCTTTTCTCCTCGGGTTGGCTGTGGGAGCACGACTGAGGTGAAAATGGTCTACCAAACAGAGTATTAATGAGTAACCGCATGCTACTAGAACAGCAGAAGGACCCAACCATGAGCTTCAATTATAGGCTTGGAATAGGCAGCATAACTTGTTACAAACTGGCGCCTGGCTGCTCTTATTGCTGTCTCAGTTCACCTGATTTAGCCTCTTTCCCCTGTTCTGTGAATAGGGGAGCTTGGCGGCTGGGTGAAACCCTTCCCCTGCGATATATACCTGCCACAGGCAGGGGGCAGTGCCACAGACCAGGTGTTCACACTTATAGCATTTAGGACACCGCCGTCCCATCGCTTAATCAACCCTCCAAGTATGGCATCTTTATAGGAACAGACACGGGACATGTTACGTTAGTTACCCAAGAGCTAATTCAATTAATTTGAAAAACTGAACAAACAAGCAATGCATATATGCATGATGAGGCCTTGGAGGGCAGCTCATTGTAAATGCCTTATTCGTACCGGAGGTCAATTAACTGACCCCTCCACCTGGGGGACTGTATTTCCAGCTGGAATGAGAACAAGAGCGTACCCTGTCCTTTACATTAATTATGAGGAGTTTGGAACGCTTACAAATGAGCAGTTTTTTTTGGTAAATGGTAAATGGACTGCATTTATATAGCGCTTTTATCCAAAGCACTTTTACAATTGATGCCAATCATTTGCGAGAGCAGTTAGGGGTTAGGTGTCTTGCTCAAGGACACTTCGACATGCCCAGGGTGGGGGGGTTTTCTGCCCCTTCACACACATTTTGGATAAAAAACTGGTTTTAATTATGTATTTCTCCCTGAAGTATTCAAATAATCAGAGGGCTATTCGAAGACATGTTTTTCTGATTGATTTTACAACAGCATATATGACAATCCCACCCCTAAAAAACTGAACGCAGGCCACTAATTGGGGGAGTTTGGCTCACACTCGACATGGGCACATCATATAAAATGGATTGCGGTCATAAAGGCTTGAAAGCACAACAGCATTTAATTAAACTTACATCCAAGATGCATTATTCATTAAGGCCATCAAATCAAGAGTAATTATAATTCCAGATGGAAATTTTGTGTTTTGGGTAATTTGGAATGTGGTCGCTGTGGACAAGTTGCTAGCATGCTTGCACATGCACTAAAGCTGGAGCAGCATGCATTATTGTATACAGCCCATACATACATGCACATTCCTAACAGACTGTACACTGACACAGTCAGTCTGAACGTCATTGTTTTCGCTTCCTACAGCAGCGTTCTTCAGTGTCACTATTAAACGCCGTTATCTTTCGCATTCCTCCTCTCAATCTCTCTGAGGCACCCTTTGCTTTTATTCCTTCATATGATTGATGTTGCATATTGCCTTTTTTGGCACCTTTGCTCCAAAGGAAGGGGAGAAAAAGAGAAAGAAAGAATAAAGGAACTGACACTGCAAAAAAGGGAAATGATGTGATGCCGAGCTCCGCACGTCGCAGAGAGGAAACAAGGTCACGCCGCGAGCTCTCTCGGGAACGGCCCGCCTCATCGGCCTACCCGCTCCCCGAATGCTCGCTTATTCACTTGATCACATTAAAGTTGGAGTGTGTAATCGTCTCTTTATTCGCGATCCCCACGTAACCTGGAATACATCTTCTCGCGCGCCGCACAAATTGTTGTCATTTCCCCCTGAGGAAACTCGAACCATCGATTCAAAGACAGTTCATAAACCTTAATGGCGCAGGGGGGACATCCACCTGGTTACACAGCTCATTACACACAGTCTGCCGTGAGATGAGACTCATTCTGGCTGTGCAGGTGCCCGGCTGACCTGGCTAAAACACAGGGACAGCATAGTAAAGCAGGGTGAATGGATGGCATAGCTTTACATGGCTTTAAACTGAGCTTTACAGCCATATTGGAACACACTGACTCTGAACAACAGTATTATTGCTCCTGAATGTGGCATATTAGAGCCTTTTAACCTGACCCGTGTGGACATTTTAGAATATAATGATATTATATAATATAATTATATAATTCAAATATTTATTTTTTCATCCAATTGAGATTTTTAATAGTTGCTTTTCTCCATGTCTGTGCACTGCCCATGGACTTTTACATAATTCGTTTTATTTACACACACAGTTTGAGTTCACAGCATTACTTCATAAGAAATAGTCATGTTATATTTTGTATCCTGAAGAGTTGCCTTTCACTTGTGTTCATCAGGATATTTGATTGTACAAATAGGACTGTTTCTTTTAGCACTTTTTACTACACTGTTACTGCACTTCTTGCTGCTCTGTTGCTGTCGTAAGACTTTACCTTTATCTTCTTTACACAACACTATTTTTTTTTCACCTTTGGATGAATGGCTGTATCTTTTATGCACTCCACTAAAACTGCGAAGATTTTTTTTTTTAAACATACTTCCCACAAACATATCTGTGTGGCAGATTCACAGACTGGCATCTACATAAAAAAAGAAACTCCAGGTTATGCATTGTACAGCAAACAGCCAGACAGATACGTGCTCATATCCAAACTGTGTACACATGGACTAGCAGAAAACCTTGAAACAAAGGTCACAGCTTCCCGCAGGATTTCTATTTTTCTCCTTTTTTTTTCTTCTTTTCTTTCAGACAAGAGAAGCTTTTCAAACTATCTTGCACAATCCTACTGTTTAAAAAGTGAACAAAGTTCATGCAGGAAGGAACGCACAAACTGTTCACCCCGTTCCCGACATTAATTATGAAGCGGCTCCCAAGTGGCTCAGTCGGTAAAGGTTCTTATCGCGAGCGCAGGCTATGATCGATACCGCAGGTTTGAGCCTTCAGCCGACTGTGGCTGGCACTCCGCGGCGCTAGGTTATCCATCTCAGCGCTGGCGGTACAGCGATGCATACCAATGCAGCCGGCGCCGCTGCTCGTGCCTTATTTGACACCATTAGGTTCCCACCGTAAGGTAGGACAGTCTCTGTAGTGCTTCTTATTTGACACCGTTAGGTTTCCACCGTCAGGTAGGACAGTCTCTACAGTGCGGTCCCGGGAGACCGTCCGGCCCTTGCTCCGCTGCTCATCAGAGAAGGTGGTGATCCACAGGGAGGCTCCTCTGTGTGCTAAAGATGTCTCCAGGCCCTTCTGCTGTCCTCCAACATTCCTCCAGAGCTTTGGCTCCCTCAGGTTGAGTTTGGACTAAAATCATAGCAAATGTGTTGTAGTAATAGAATCATGGTAAAATCGTGATAATTGGAAATATTTTCTATTTTCAGAAGAGGAATCATGAATCATAGTTAAATTACAGTAAGGGATTAAAATCATGATAAATATGCATTGTGGAAATAGAAAAAGATAAATCATGATAAAAATGTAAGTACAGACAAAAAGTAAACAGTGTTGTCTGAATTTATTCTTGGTGAATAAACTGTGTGAATAATCCTAATCGTGACCTTAACCCAAAAGAAGAATCCTAACTGAAAATAATAATAATAAAATAATAATAATAATAATAATAATAATCTTACACATTCCACTTTCGAGGGAAAAAAGCCAAGAACTCATAATATGTTACCATAGCAACACTTTATGAAGAAACAGCATCAAGCAAACATAACGTTTTTGAATAAGAAATAAAACCGTTGGTTCAAGCTCCAAATTTTCATACACACTGCCTATGCATCAGCTTTGCGTGAAATGCAATAACCGGCGCCTTGAGGCATAAACACCGTTTTCCTATTATACCTTTAATAAGTTTTCATGCGCGGCGGTGCCGACAAAGCAAAACGCCTCGGCTGCAATTTCAACGCCGCTGAATCGGAAGAGCGTAAACCGGACGGAGCCAGGAGCGGCTGTTCGCCAGGCGCTGGGAGGTCACCTGACTGACCCATCTGTCTGAGGGGGAGCAGGGAGGGAGAGCCAAGCCCTGCCACGGCTCTCAGTTAGCCTGCCAGATCCATTTGGAGGAGGTTAAGCAGCGGGATAATCAAGCCTGCACAACAGCGTGAGACCTGGTTGGCTGTGGTAGGGAGGGAAGGTCCAGGTAAGCCAGAAACCTGAGGCCCATGTTGTCCCTCACTCTTACAACTGTAGAGAGGGCCGTATGCTGTCAGTGTGGCGCACCTGCCGACCTTTGCTCCTACTTCGAGGGAATGTTGAACCAAGTTGAAGAGCAAGGCTAAGCAAGCACTGCTGCCTCCAAGAGCCAGCATTTGCCCTACTGTTTTGGGGGGGGCTAACATTGAAACAACCTTTCAACATTTAAGGTCAAAAATGTATATCCTGAGCCTGTCCCTATGAGGTAACGATTGTACATGAAGGGAGCATAAGTAACATAACTGCACATACTGCAGGACATTTCACAGAAAATATTAATAAGGAAAATGTGAAAATTAGTTCCGCTTCAACAAATTGATGGGCATGTGAGAACATAATAGCTTTGTATTCAGACGGCAACATCTCTCTGAAACTTGCATTAGTCACTTCCGTGAGACTGCAGGACTCTAGTCTCGACCCCCCGCTGTGAGAGTCCTGCAGGTTTTCTGATTACAAAGGCATTTACAACTAGATTGCCAGGTGAACTGCTAGTCTTTTAAAACATTTTAATTATTAAAAACTTGATTTTAATCTTTAAGGAATGGGGCTATGGATTGTCAGCACGCTTGATGAGAGACAGTGGGCTTGGAGCCAGCTCGCTGATAAAAAGGCTTCTTCCCCACTCCAGAGAAAGTAAGCTAGCCGGCTGTTTTTAATGTGAAAAGTTTTGGCTAGCATCAGGTGCTGTGTATCATACATTCAACCATGAAATGGGGGTTGCGGGGCTTTAAGTATGCAGAATGCTCTGAAGGGTTTCAAATTAATAGTCCATACAGGCATAACTAAAGACTTCATTAAATATTCTCAAAATTATGTTGTAGGGGGCAGCTTTCCTCACAGAATATATTTTTAAATACAATTAAGAAAACCTGTAAAAAATAAAAAAAAATTAAAAAAGTATTTCCTGAATTGAAACCAGATAATACTGTATACACATATATAAAAAACTGAGCTATTATAGATGAATCAATATGCAACACACCGTTTTTCTTTAAACAGTTACACTGTTCTGAGCCAAGTACCTTTATGAAGAGGTTTATAGGAATTAATTTGTAAAAAGAATTTTAAAAAAGTAGTGTAAATGAGCACATATATAGCCTACTGAAAAATGCACTACAAGTGTGATGTTTGTTTCTGCAGCTACTGATGAAGCATCAGAAAATATTAATTAATATTTATATGTAATGATATTAGTATGATTATTATTACATCAGCATCATCAATCTGAGGGTATGAAAGTGAGCAGTCTTGCCATGTTTTCTATTTTAAGAGTTATATAAATTCTGTGAGTAATAGGATGGCAATAACAGTATGCTCAGAATAGTGTATATACTCCACATACTCCAGCTAATAGCATCCCAGTTAAACTTTCACTGAAAGTCTATAATTTGACAAGCATGCCGGTCCTTACCTTCCAGACAGGCAGATGTAGATGTTCGAAGGCAGGAAAACGGTTGACAGCAGGAAAATCTCGTTTTATCAGTATCTGGTGTCATTTTCCGATAGTACAAGTAAGGAATGACACCTTAGGTTTACAATTTATGGCGCAGTTACCCATTTTAAGGTGTAAATTAATCTTCCAGTGTGCACAACAAAACTGCAGCAGGAAGAAGCCGTGCACCTTTAATGACAGGAAGTGATTTGATGGAGTTGACCTCTAGGGTGCTAAGGTCACATGAAATTGCTTATCCCCTTAGCTCATTGGCTAAAGATCAGAGAACCACTGTGGTGTGATTGACGCCTTCATAATTACCTCATTCTAGGGAAGAAAAACATAATTTCATCACTGACAGCATGACAAACAAGGAGAAAGGGCCATGAAAAAGTTATGTTAAAGCAGCACCTTCGTAAATATTTTTTTAGGATAGCAACTTCAATTAACCTTGCCCATGTTTGGGAAAAATACATTTTTATTAGATTTGGCTCTGACCTCCACAATTTGAGATTTGTCAACAAACAATTCACATGTGGTTAAAGGCCAGATTCAGGGCATTTTTATACATCTTAGTTTCACTAAGTATAAATTGCAGAACATTTTACACTGTCACCCCATTTCAGGGCACCATAATGTCTGGGGACAAATGGCTTTACTGGCATTTCTTATCAGTCAGGTGTGTTCAATTGCTTCCTTAGTTCATGGTGCCCTGCAGTGGGTGGTGGGCTGTGTATACAACATGCTGTAATATCTACATGGTACAACAAAAGTGCATAAAACTGTACTTAAATAAAAGCTGAGAATGTACACTTTTAACCACATGTAGATTTGTAATCAAACGATTCACAACTGTGGAGTACAGAGCCAAATCGATACGGAGTCTCAGACATTATTGAGCTCACTGTATATTGCATCAGATGTCTGGCTCGTGTTGAATGCTCCATAAAAATGAATAACTAGGATAATGGCATACACAAAAACAATCATTCATATACTTTCACATATGCACAGTGTATTCCCGGCATGCATTAACACACAGTTCACGTGGCATACCGTACCGTCCCTGCATCTTGCCACTCTTAGCTCAGGATTGTTTTTGATTCCAAAAAAACTTTCATTCTGGACAGAGGACGCCCAACCAAATGCAATAGTACAGGCGGTTTTGTTTGATGTTTCTCCAAACATTCAGTTGAACATCATCCTTTTATACACTTATATGGTTCCTGTGATTTTTTTTGATAAGGAGGGTATGTCAGCTGTCATTGCAGGAGGATGAAATACGAACGTGCGGTGGTGCTGGCACTCTTATTGCAAAGTTGTGCCTCCCAGTACTGGTCACAGTTGCTTGGCACCTGGTCTGGTTTAATCTGCTGCGTCCTCTTTATTTCATTTTCTAGCCAGATGGCCCTCCAGCTAATGTGTCCAAGGTGTCAGCTCTAAACAGGGATGATTCACTGAATGGACTCTGGAAGTGCAGAGTGCTGAATTGTCCTCCTCTTGCTTGCTTCTGAGCCTTTCACTTTTTTTATTTTTAGCCGGTCATGGGCACACGAACATAAGCAATGGCCATTAACCATTGAATGACATTGCATTATAATCACTTAGCAGACACGTTCATCCCAAGCAGCTTGCAGAAGTGTTGAACGTTGGTGTTCGACTCAGGAATACAAAAGTGTGATATCATCAAAAGGCACAGATGGCACATTCATAACGGAGTTATCCAAACAAACAAAGGATTAGTCCAGTAAACAAAAGTAAACACCACTATGCAGGTGTGGGGAGGAGGAAGGTCCATGTGCCCAGATACCCAGATGTAGCCCAAAGGAGATGCCTGGTTTGTGTGCACAGTTTGAAGATCTGTCAAAGAAACGTAACATTCCCAAAAGTATGTGAAACCCCTTCTAATTAGTGGTTTCTGCTATTTCAGCCACACTCATTGCTAACAGGTGCATAAAATCAAGCATACAGCCATGCACTCTCCATTGACAAACATTGGAGGTAGAATAGGTCATACTGAAGAGCTCAGCACACATTTTTCAACGTGGCACTGTCGTACGGTGCCACCTTTCCAACAAGTCAGTTCATCAAATTTTTGCCCTGCTAGAGCTGTCCCAGTAATAGTATAAGTGTTGTTATTGTGAAGTGGAAACACAGGAGCAACAACAGCTCAGCCATGAAGCGGTAGGCCACACAAGCTCACAGAATGGGATATCTGAATGCTGAGGCGTGTAGCACATGAAAATCATCTGTCCTTGGTTGCAACACTCACTACAGTTCCAAATTTCATGCAGAGCTTCATGCAATGTTTCCATGGCCAAGCAGCCGTACACAAGCCTAAAATCACCACGGGCAATGCCGAGCATCGGCTGGAGTGGTGTGAAGCACACCACCATTTGACTGTAGCAGTGGAAACACATTCTCTGGAGGGATGAATCACGCTTCATTATATGGCAGTCTGACAGATGAATCTGGGTTTGGCAGAAAGCATAGTGCAAACTGTACTGGCTCGAATAGTGCCAACTGTAAAGTCTGGTGGAGGAGAAATAATGGTCTACATACTATTTGGTCTCCCAAAAGTCTGGTGTAATTGATAGTCTACAAATTCCCATCAGGGCACCGACTGAAAACAAACACACTTTTGTTAAACATACAAGCTGTACGCATGTGTTGTGATGTGTGGGTTTAGGCCAGGGTTGTCTGTAAAGTGTATTGTGACAGCTGCTCTAAAATACGCTATACAAATAAAATCTGATTGATTGATTGATTGAATTTGGCTAATGCCAGTTACAGTGGGCTATTAGATGCTGCAGTTAAATAACCTGGGGGCACACACAACACCTACATTTAGGGAAACTGTGGTTTGTGTCATCGCTTTGTCACAGCTGTCATTACTGATGTATGGCTTCTAGGTGAACGTGGTAGGATTAATTTTAATATTACGAATAGCAAAACGACTAGTGTAACTAAAGTATAAACTATTTTAGCTGTACTGGGGAGACATAAGTAAATCAAATAAAATAAATAATTAAAATGACATGTTTTATATCACAATGTAAATTTATACCGCAAGTTGAATTTTTCCACCCCTCAGATACCATGTGAAACCTTGCTTATTGACCACTGTGGCCAGCCCACATAGAGCTGAGGAGAGCGCTACAATGCTGTGCACAAAAGCAGAAGTACGATACAAAACTAAAACGAGGCAGACAGGTGAGAACGAAAGCAGATTTACCGATGGCCGACATGAACGTGCGATTTCTGCGTGAAACGCTCCAAAACATGCAAGAGAAATCTATCGCATCTCACAGACCTCAGTTCACATGTTGCGACTGATGTTCCCAGAGAGGGGAAAATTGCTATGTAATACCACCCCTAGACTCCAAGTAGATGAAGAGACGCTAACATGGTGGGGCATTCCAGGGTGATTGAAAGGTCAAGGATAAAAAAGACATTCATTGCAAGATAAAGGAATGTCACGGACATTTTCAAGTGTCAGTAGAGTTGCTGATTTATTCATGTGCACTACATCCCACACACAGAGAAGTTAATAGGGGCTACAGCATAGTTAGCAACTGAAATATCCTCATTCTCCTGGCAGATGCTGTTGCAGTGTTTATATTTTGCCCATATGTTTCCTATATGTTGCTGGTTATTTACAAGACACATTTAAGTTAAATACCTTTCTCACAGGAATGGCCAGAGCCTGAATTGAGGGTGAGGGAGGGACACAACACCCTCATTAACTGACACATCATAAAGCACCATATGTTATGAAAACCCATTCCAGACAGCACACAAATAGTGCCAAAGCTGTTGCTATTCATTAGCTAGCGACTGTCTCTGACTAAAAGAAAGGTGCATCTGCTCAGCTGAAATTAAAGTCAGTAATTTTTTGTAATTCCACCAGGTCTAGCAATCATGTTGAAACAGTTTTTTCAACAATTTTTTTTTTTTTTTTTAAATGACAAAAAGTTGCAAAAATGTGTCAAGTGAGCTCCTCTCCCAAGTGAGCTGAACAGGCTGTTTTGGGTGGGTGTTGCAGGTTTCACATGCTCTGCATTGATTGGTTGTCTGGCTGGGGATGACAGGAGCCAGACAACCAATGCTATAGAAGTGAACATGGTGTCTTATCTGGCAGGTATTAAACCATACATGTTCGAGCCTGAGTGAGATCCTGAAGTTGAAGGCACGGAGGAGAAACAGGAGCTGGTTCAAGAACCAAGGGCCCTGTGGGAAGTGTCCAAATGGTAAACTCTTGATGTGTAATCACACACTATAAGTTACCTTTAAGATAGCACACCAGGCTATTTACATGTAGTTGGACAGCTGTAAAGTACATTGAGAGCTTACATGCAAGCTCTTATTCTTGCAGCTGATTAGAACTGTAGCTGAAGAAATATCAAATGCCCCATGAAAGCAAATATCCTCTAAATCAAACATCCATCTGTTATTATGTGACTGATTGAATTGTCCACGAATCTCAACAGGTGTACCTATCGCAATTGTGCAAGGAATGTTCGTTAAAAAAAGTACATCAAAGATCATTGCCTGCTTTGTTTGAAATCCAGAATCTATGTCAGATCTGGAGCCAAATCGAACTTGTATTGTTCCAGTAATTTTCCATGCATTCATCCTTTATCTACACCTGCTTATCCTGTGCAGGATCACGCAAAACAAGATCTCTCTACATAAAAAAAAATACCTATTTTGTAAAATCTGTAATTGAGATTAGTTCCACCAGTTCAAGGTCAGGCTGGAGCCTGTTCCAGGTATTTGACACATTATAGCAAATGCAGACCCTCCCAGCTCAGTTTTGACCCGGGGAACAGCGAAACACAAAATTTCCTGTGACTGTCCCACGGCAACCCATAGACATACCATGAGAGCAACTAGGTGAGAGTGGAATTTTTGATAAAACTGGATTTGTACACAAATAAGGTCCAGTGGTATTCTGTTCATGATTTCAGTGACCTCCATCCCACTGAATCATACTGAGCACAATGGTGGGTGTGGACACCAAGGCCAGTGACAAACCACAGAGCGGAGTGATAGACTGAGCCCAGGGGTTTAAGGACAGGGGCTGCCATGTGCCAGCGAATCACATCACCGTAATCAAGGACAGGGATCAGCTCTGTCTGCACAATCCCCTTCCTGTTTCCAAACATTTATAGGTGTATCTGTATAAGAAAACCTTTTAACCCTCACTTATTTTCATTAATCTTTCAAAATGAATTTTAAAATACAGCTTGTTATCAATACACATACCCAAGCACCTATAGTGAGGTAGTGATTTCAAATTTGGGCATCTTTCAGGGTACACGTATGGAGGTCCTTTGAGTCAATATTATGAGATTAAGAGAACAACGAACTTAGTTTTGCCCTTGTTGCCCTTATCAACATGTAAATTTTGTATGGAATTAAAACCATGCTGGAGGTTATAAATTGCCTGCTGAGCAAATGGAGCATTCAAGTAAGCAGCATATAGATGCAATTTATAATTATCAAGTACAAGCCGACATTATAAATGGTAAACAGAAAAGGGCCCAGAATCAAGCCATGTGGTAAACCTTTTACTGTTTTTAAGAGAACTAGGCTGAACTCCTTCAACTGATTTACGTTGACTCCTACCCTGAAGTTAGTTTTGAAACAAGTAACAAGCCAATTTATCTACACTAATTTCAGATACTATTTGCAAAAGGATGTGATAAGCTGCATCAAATGCCTTCAAGAGGTCAATAAAAATGGCTGCACAAATGTTGTTTCTTATCCAAAGAGTTCCCAATATTATTATATAACTATAACTAGGGAAGCAGCAGTAAGTGTGCTATGCCTAGACCTGGAACCAGAGTAGTGCACATTGAATGTATGATTCATTGTTTAAAAGGACAGTATTTGAATTGCCTTGAGATGGGGCAGTTAATTATTCAACTCGCTGGGTCGCCCCATTTTTATAGAAGGACCACATTAGCATTTTCCATACTTTCGGAATGGCACCAGAGAGCCTAATTGGGCACATTAGACAATGCAAGCAAGCAAATGGGGTGCCAAATGTAAAGTAAAACATAAAATTTGTTTTTTTTCCCCCCCTCGAATTTAGCCTAAATATGGCATTCCTGCAAAGTTTTATGCTAAATATACGTTTTTTTTCCCCCCTGAGTTTGACAGAACATACATGTTTTAGTTCATTTTCAGATTTAATTGTTAAGTCTCAAAATATCCAGGCTAAATATATTACTTAAATGTTAAATCAAATAAGATATTTAATTTAAAAACAATTTAACATATGTTTCATCACAATGTATGTATCACCAAACAAATCACGCGACAAATCTGTGTTTAAAACATTCAGCAAACAAGTTTATATTTATTTATATCTCAAATATTTGGTTCCAATAAATATTTCGCTTATATCATAAATATTGTTTTTTTATTAAAATCAAGATTTAACATTTAACTTAATGTTTATCACAAATTCTGGTTAAAATGCTAATATTTAGCCAAAATTAAACATTGATTTAAATCTTAAATCTTAAATACTAAATTACATATTTATCTTATATCTTAAAATGACCTTCTAGGTCATTTACTTGGTGCCAGTACTTATAATTCAGATTGTTTTTTCCACTGTAAGGCATTTAAAAACATTTTTTTAGAAACATGGCACGTTTCGGTTCACATACATAGAATAATTTGTATTCAAATACAAATACGTTGCAAATACAATGGAAATAATGTAGAATGGATAGTAACGTTTCGGACAGTTTTTGAATTATAAAATGCCATAATCATCAACCTGGGGTGTCAATTTCAGCCCACTTTGGGGAAGGAGACTGCCTTGTTATTTCTTTTATTATATCAAGTGGTTTTACTGATCGAGACAGGGTTTTTTTTTGCAACATAGTGCAAAGAGTCTAAGCTTTACAGCAATGTAGGTGTTACAGCAGTGCACCTTGAATTAGTGACTGATAAAAACAATAATTGAAGAATTATTTGTCAATTAAGTCTGCAAATAAAAAAGCCCATTTAGCGTAAATGGGGGATGCCATATTTAGGCTAAATCTGGCAAAAACAAGAAAACTTGAAACAAATAAGTGGGGCCCTTCAAGGTTACATTTTTTCCTTCATCGGCTTTCTAAACTGGCAAGCGTCTAGATAAGAATCCATATTTACCATATCATTTGCCTGACAGGGTCCCTTATAGAGAGTACAATGCACACATTTATCTTTAAATGCCCCTGGCTATTTACTGCAGCCAATCAGGTCATATACTTTCCTCGGGAGTTTGACAGCACCCCCCAGCACATAAACGCACAGGCACCTACTGTAACTGGTGGCTGCCTGCTTAAAAGTTAAAATCCAAGACCACTATACCAAACTGTAGGCTCCAATCTCAACAGTCCCAAAGGATGTGGAGCTACTAGAACTTGACATGCATTTTTACATCCAGAAAACTTGAACATGGATATTTATTCAACTGGGGCACTTCCTGCATAATCACCTGCAAAATGCCAAAAGAGTTTGTTTAAGGTCACTGACCTCAAAACAGCAGGGCATGCAAAATTCCACTGGACCAACACTCGGGCCCTTCTGTTGCTGGTTAATGGCTGCGATTAATCGTGTATCTTTTCATTCTTTTCATTTCAATTTCTCTTATCACAGAATGTATAACCTCTGTGCACTGCAACAGGGTTTCCAGCAGAACCTGGCAGTTGGGTCCAGAGTCGTTTCATTTCAGCTTAATTACGGACAGAGAGAAAAGGACTGTAAGGGAGATTTATAACGGCAGGAGAATGTATGAGTCCGGTGTGACAGTCTATAACACCATCATTATTTCCCTAAAGCCATAAAACTGAGCTTAAGTATTTCCCTCAGCCCCAACAGTCTGAGGCTGAGGGACGAGGTAACACTGTTTGAGAAGCCAATGCTTATGCTATTTAAACTTAATCACCCCTTTAACATGGACAATTCGTTAGAAATGGATTTTAACTTCACAGCAGAGCTGTAGCCAAGGGGGTATCCCCCCTCACTTTTGTACAAGTGTCACTATGACATTTTACAATCCCAGATGGAGAACAGCACATTTGCAGTTTGGGCTGATGTTTCCTCCAGGCTAGGCCTCTTTTTTCTTCTTCTTTGTTTCCACTCTGTAGAGTGGCTTTCTCCTGAATGGCCAGATGCAAAGCAGAAAGATGTGAAGCAGGGACGAGAACGCCCCAGAGACAGACCCTGTGTACTTATGGGAAAGACAGGGCAGCAATGAGCAGTGCATTCTGATGTACAATCCCACGTTACGGTTTAATTTACAATGCATTTCCATCCAGGAGTCAGTCATCAGAAAGGAAGGAGTATATTAAGAGCAACGTATCACAGCAAGCTCCTGAGTGGTTTGGTCAGTGACACTTACTGTGAGATCATGCTGGGTCCCACAATCCCAGGTTTAAGCCTCGGCTTTGCTTATGTCATCAGCTAACGTTGACTGGGATTCAGTGGCAGTGCACATTCAGCCATATCTAACCCAGCATATGGACACTTTATTTTCGGTAAAACAGCCAGTGTCCCTTGACTTACTGCTGATACAGTTCTAGCCAGCAACATACCAATCATTCTCAAGTTATGAGAACCCCTTTTTGTATGAGTTTGCAGTTGAGTGGAATAGACTTCCCTTTGAATTGAAATCATGTGCCTCAGACAATAATTTTACAATACTATTTTTTAAATACTATGTAACCCTCATTGTTTTTATGATATAATCTGCCAATCTACCAGTATGCTGTCTGTCCTGTGGTGAATGTATTGTTCAGTCATATCTGTTTGTATTGCATTAACTATATTGTATTAGATGTTTTGTCATGTCTATGTTTGAATGTTAGAGGAACACAATGGAAATAAGCCTGCTAGCTTTCTTGTGTTTCTATCCTCAACAATTTTTAAAGATATACTGTCTGTTATGCAACAAACAAATAAAAAATAAATACATTAATTCAAGTTGTTGTGTCCTGACTGGCGCTCTCTCTCTCTCTGCCTTGTAGCACTGTTTGGACTATATGGTGTAAAAGTGTGTGTGGGTCTGTGGGTGGATTGGCACTATCTGTTTGGATTGTAAGGTGTGAAAGTGTGTGTGTGGGTCTGTGGGTTCACAGGGGGGGTGTATCAGGAGTTTGTACACTTCAGCTGCAGTGCAGGTGGCACATTGGTAACTCCAGAGGCACAACTGTGGATTGAAAATCTCATTGTGCATTACCACCATGTTCAAAAGACTAGGCCCTGGGGTTTATTTCCGGAATCACGGAGGGACGAGGCAATGCAATCTCACCTTCACTCCTGACATACTCCATTGACCATGAGCCACTGAAGTAAAACCTGATACCCCATCGCTGCCCTAAGTAGCTTACTTTTATCCTTGAGCCCGCCCTTGCAGGGGAAGGACACAGTGCAATTTATTACAGGGCCAGCAGCAGTATTGCATTTGTCTGGCCAGTAGAAGTAAAGAGCACCTAACTGAGCTTAAATGTTGCTATAACCCTTTGCCCCCACCAAAAACAACAAAAATAAATGTTATTAATTCAGAAAAACCACATTGTCCTTCAGGTAAATTTTATTTGGTCTAGAAAAATGCTCTATAGTAATCTCACAGTTCTTCTGCAGGTGTGACTTCACTGAAACCCCTGGAAGACGTAGGCCATTTGTCTGATACAACTTTTTTTTCTCTGAAAAAATCAGCCTATGCATCCCTGAATGTAACTGAAACTTGGTATTATTTATACATATCTAGAGGGAAAGGCAGAAAGTATTTGAACATGAACCTTGTTTAATTTAAATGTACCTTGTGCCTGTGTATTGTATCTATAAATCTGGGAAAGGTTTTACTGGGTGAAATGGTAAATTAGGCCTCAGTGGAACACTGACTCAGAATATGTCTTTTAAAGGTAATGTTCAGGTCATATTTGAAGGGATTTACAATGATGGATTCATGGAGAGGATGATTAAAAAACAACTTGCCTTTAGTATGTTAATGACATTGCTGGTGGGTCACTTGCTCTTCATCCAATTTTCTCTTGATAAAAGTATCTGCCAGCTAACTGAAGGTAACGTAAAGAAATTATCTTTAGTCTTTCGGTACAAATTTAGAGAGTTTAATAAGCTGTCATTACTACTTCTTGCTTGCTAGCTCTCGCTATCATGATGTCAGTGGGGTCAGAACAGATAGTACACTCGCTACATGGTCAGTTCACAGCTTTTGAATGGCTAATGGCTAATGACATTACACCTGGATTCGACTTTTGTAATTGTATGCATCAATTTCCATGATATCAAATTCCTACATCATTTTCCCACAATACTGTATTTTACTGCTACCCTAAAAGTTGCACTTTACCTCACAAATTATTATTATTATTATTATTATTAATAATAAAAAATAATAATGTGCAATTAATTGCTAAACTTGACAAACCATGCTTATGAATGAAAAAAAAATTTATGGAATCATTGCATGTTTAAGTCAAAGGACAAATGTTTTCTGAATACACACAATGTTAGCTTTCCTAGTGCCTTTCCTGAAATTGAGGGCAATACTGGAGGGAAAGGATATATTTTTGTGTATTAGACACAAGGACATGTAAAGGATGTAAAAGATGCAGATGTTCTGTCCACACTCATTAGCACCTAATTAGCACTTCAACACCTTGCTGACCACAGATGCTGGCACCTTGTAATAACACTGCAATCAAGCAGAGGAGTCGCTTGCAGAATACGGCGTGGAGACCTTTCTCACCGAAGCTCGCACTCCCAGGGTGGCACTGTGGCCAGCCGTGCAGCAGCTCACGGCGTGCACTTCCAGAGCGCACTGGCATTACGTGCTCTGCTAAGCTGATAAATGTTAGTGATTTGGGTGAGGTGCAGCCAGGCATCCTCAAAATGAATAGGAAAATGTGAATTTAGAAGGGAAGCTATATGCTATATACACACACACACACACACACATTATATATATATATATAAATATAAAACTGTACAAGCATTACTTACTGAGGCTGCAGGTTTGGCTCATCCTGTTAGGGCACTGTGCTAATGCCTGGTGCAGAACTTTCAACTCTGCTCTCCCTGCCTACATGGTCCGCAGACAAAGGAAAAATGTTTACTTCCTGAAATGCTCCTGAATATGCTCAGCAAAACTCCAGAAATAAGCATATCATCCTGGGGTTTTACATGCATTATATTCACAGGAAATGCGGCCTACTTAGCAGATCTCTCATCCGGAGTTCTCAACTTGTGTATTCATTGGTGGGCACTGATTTGGACACGTGCCCTAGATCTCTCAAGATTGCAGTGAATCTGCACCACATGCTCAAATCATTTTAAATGAAGGGTGCTCTCTGGACTGCATTTCTGGGCTTAGCTGCTTAATCATAGAAACAGCATTTCATTCTTTGATATATTTGGAATTTTACACTGATATGGCTCCCTCCAGCAGTTTTGGGAGTCCATACAAGAGAGAATGGTTTGCAGGCAATAGCCTGATAAAAAGTAAATCTTTTCCATCAGAGATTAAATCAACAGCACTCTTTGGAATTTACTGAAGTTGTTATTGCCCATATTTTGCAGGGCAATCACTGGTGGTAGGAGACACATCAATTTCTGCAATAATTAGCGAAGGTCTTTCTGCCATGCCATTAATTAATGAATCTGACATTTAACCTGGACACGTATCACAAATAATCACCTTAAAGGCGGCCTGCATATGTGGTCTTGTCACTAATATGGCTGATGCATTATGTTTTCATTTTGGTTTTGTTTTCATTTTTTATGTTGAGTAGCACGGTGGTGTAGTGGACATCCTTGTCGCCTCACAGCAAGAGTTTGGATCCTCAGCTGGGACCTTACTGTGTGAACTTTGTATGTTCTCTCCATGGCCATGCAGATTACACTGGTTTTTTTACTGCCTACTACCACCACGCTGATGTGCAGCAGTGTCAGATGTACTTTTCAAATTTAAAAAACGCAGTTATTTTAAGCCCAAATATTTTGGAGAGTTGAGGAAGGAGGAGGATATAAGAATTTACAGCACTGGAGTAATTTTAAAGTCCCCAAGCCCGATGATGCAGCTCTGGCCTATCTGGCATTAAGGGAAACTCTCACTCACTGTCTCTCTACAGGTGTGTGTGTGCATGTCTCTAAATGAGAAACTTGGTGCTGACTTCTGAGCTAATTGCATCAAAAAATCAAAAAGGGTGGGGGGGGGGGGGAGAAAAAAAAAAATCTATCCGAATATTGGCTAAATTGGGTAGGAGAAACCCAATAGAAAACCTGAAATATTTGTATTCAACATCCCTAATGTTCAGTCAACCTACTTTGTGGGAATGAAAGTTAAAATAAGTACATGTTCAAGAGTTCCATGCTCTGTGCTCAGGGGGCCAGGCCTCTCGTCTGATTTGCTGAGCCTTCAGTCAGATTATTCTGCATTAAATCTTTCTCTGTCAACTTTTGTCCACTGCAGCTACTTGCATGAGGTCAGGAATAATGAAGTCAACATTAAAGTCCTTTGACTCGGCATGGTCATCATATTTTTGGTGCTGCCTTTTCTGTCTCACCTCTGTCTGTTAACATTCCCATAGTATGCTCTTCCTTGCCATGTAAACGGCTTTCATTTTTATAAAAACTTAGTTTGAATTCAATTTCATCTTCGCTATGCAGTTCCTCGTGAGCCTTTCATCATGACTGATTCCAGCATTGCTTCTTCAGCCGCTGGTTCTGTATTAAACTCCCCTCTCAAAGCTGCCTCAAAGACGCTACAATTGCCCACTCCTGCAGGATCAGTGCAGTTACCATGGCAGCTCCTAAAGTTCCCTCGGTCATGCTATGACATCAGTCACATACTGCTTTTGAATGAAACACTAGTCTCAATACCTAGAGCATCAGTCAAGCTCAAAAAACATTTGCTACTAGCCGCTGCTGTATAAATAAATAAAAAGAAATAAATGCGCTATGCTGTACAAGCGGTTTGCCATCGCTATCATGTTTGTAGGGCCCATGTCTGATCCAGAATCACTGCTTGTGTTCAGTCTCTGTGCTAAAGGAACGTCAGTATGGCCTCCTGATCTTTCAGGAAACAGCAGGTGCTCTGCTGTACACAGTTTTTTGAGAAATGGGACACTAAGCACAGGGCTGCATGCACCAAGAGCAAAGCGTCCAAGTGTGATGAAGTATGCATATTGAGACGGCTTCTTAAACTAATTGCAAATAGGGAAAAAACATGGCACCAGTCCCACTAGGGCATTTGGACACTGATAGAAAACTTCACTAAGGCATTAATCATTCCTAAATACCGAGTGTCAGAGGTTCTCAGTCCAGCAGGGGATTTTCAATTATTCCAAAATAATTAAAAGACTGCACCATTTGATTAGTTCAGACATTTCAAACAAAGAAATTTCAACACAAAATATTTTATTGTCATGCCACCTTGTTGCCTGCAACAGTCCACTGACAGCAATTAAGTCTGCAGCTATTTAACCAAATTTTCGTTCACCTGAGACAAGGTTTATAACTTGTGGATATTTCACAAAGCAGTATTAATGATTTGGAAGAGCTGGAAACTATTGGAAATGTAGCAAGAGCTAACCTTTGTAAATGTTGGGAATCAACAAGTGACTTAAAACTGAGTCAAACAATATTGTGTATTGATGTATTCGTTAAATATAACCTTTACAACAACCTGTACTGTGGATTGCCTGTAAATATTTCTTGTACCTTTTTGTGAAGGGTTTTTGAAGACCAAACGCAACTTAACAGGGATTCTTTAAAGCTATTCACCTGGGGTAGAATAACCACTAAGTCTCTAAAGAAACAAAAGGAGAGGGGGAAAAGAACGAAAATAACTCCTAAGGGAGAGTATCTCAAAGAAAAGCTCTAAACAACCCACGTACTGGGTAAAAAACAAAAGCTTAAGGAGTATGAACTTTCTGAAAATAAAACAAAACTGCCTGTGCAGAAAACGGGGTAACTCAAAGAAAACAGACCACCAACCGAGGCTGAAAAAGTAACACCCTAAAAGAAGAATTCTCAGTTTTGGTTGTCGCACTAACTTGTTGCCAACAACCCCTTAAGCTAAAGACTGTTGTGCTAACTTTGTAGCGACAACAATCCAATACCCCAAAAACTCAACTCCTATACCTTTACCACACTTGACAGATTACCGGCTCTCGTGTAACGTAAGTGACACTAAAGCAAAGCTTTAACGGTTTGCCAGGGTTTTAAATAGAAAAGCCACCAGGTGCAAATCGTAAAATAAAATATGCACGCGTACGAATCAATCAGAAGAAAAAAAAACCCGTGGCCGTAATCACTGAAAGAAAGGCGCAAATAAAAAAACCAATGGCCGTAACAAACGAAAGAATGACGCAGCATGAAAAAAAAAATGGAACTACCACCCAAAACCATGACAACTTTTGTGCCTATTTTACTTGCACTACAGGCCACACACACACACTACCAGTCGTTTTAAAAACCTCAAGGTTAGATATAAGATTTCACTCAACTGAACTACCTTTCTACTTCCCTCCCACCCACAATTTGCAAAATGATTGAATAGACTTCCAATAATTCCGTTCATTGTAATTAAAGGTGACTATTTTGAGGAAAGTTGTGGCTAAGATTATTTTTTAAGTAAAACTCATCTTTGTGTGCTATTGCAGGTAGAAATCGGGAAAAAAAGTTTATACTTTGATTTGCTATTCAATAAATGTGTATATCTTAAATTAATTATTCTCTACCTAAGGTTTAAAAAAATCACAGGTGGCAGAATACTTTTGGCATGTAATGTATATGAGATGTTAATATCATTGAGGCTTCCTGGCTAATTAGCCTTCTGAAGCCTTCAAGAGACACATATTGTGTCAAAAAGCACTTCCTTTAATCTCTGTCAAATAACTTTCCTATTTCTGAACGTAAGATCATTTTCTTTTCTTTTTTTTTGTTATGCAGGGGAGACTTGCAACTCTCAAATACGTCCAATCTATCAACATTAAAGCCAGGTGCTGCATTTGAAAACCACAGCTTGTAAAATAATTGTTCAGTTTATCAGTTTATATACTAAAACATTAGTACTTGAATAGTTATTTATGAATTTTTTTTTTGTTTTGTTTTGGTTTTTATCATATTGTTATATATCATGCTAAATTATTTTAATTTTATAATTCATTATTGTTAAACATAATTATAGTTTGAATCGGTTGCAGTACCATCTGAATAAAATAAAATAATTTTATTTTACCATTTCAGTTCTCTGAACATTTTCCAGCGGGTACTCTGATATTTTTACCCATTATAAAGCAATGGTATGTTCTATTGACATGACTGTATTATATTGTGACTTCATACAACCTGTTCTTGTAATGCAAGATGATATACCTGAGCCGACACTGTTGGCTTACGTCATATAGTCAGGTGCTTTTTTATAAGCAAGCAAAAATGATTTTTTTTTTTTTTAATAGTAGGACCTACTCTCTCTCTCTCTCTCTCTCTCTCTCTCTCACACACACACACACACACACACACACATACACGTGCATGTGGAGCATTCTGCCATGACCTCCAGCTTCAACATTCCTCTAATATTACCTGTAATGTTGCTCTAATTCCTCACCCCACTTTCCAGGTCCTTGCTTGTTGAGATTATTAAATAGACATGGCCTATGCGCTTATGTATAATATGCATTGGGGAACGTGGGGAAATTAATGTAGATCTAATCTTGCTGTGGATCAAATGTGCTTAATCCCAGGATCTCAATGCTCATATCAGGTGACCAGAGCTTGTTATTAAGTTTAGCTTTATTTGTTTGTACAAGAAGCTCACATAGACATGTCTGGGAAATGACTGTCAGTGATTCAAAATTGGTTATTGGAAAAAATATGTAATTTTGCATCTGAACTGAATTTTAAATTTAATTTGTCTTCACTCTGCTAGGCTACTTAAATGACAGAAGGCATAGCCAAGCAGCCAGCTGGATTAAGACCTGCTTTATAAATCTGTCACATAATCTGAGGGAATCCAAAGTTTACCAAAAATGAACAAGAAGATATTTGTGGTCAAGAGCAGACCATTCAGCCATTTTGGCTTTTCTATATCTACAAAAACAAATAATTGAGTAAGTAAACCAATCGAAACAGACTAACCTAATTCCAATAAATAACATAAATCATGGTTAACCAATGAAAACCTGCGATTAAATGTATTCATCAGAATATGCATTGCATAATTAATTTGACAGTCTCATGGCCTACACCATTGTAGCGGAAGTTATAAAACTGTATTTTTCTTTCTCAGAAACAGTAATTCAATGATTGCTTATAGAGGCTTGCTTTTGGTTTGTAATGTTTTGCTAAGGCTATCCATGTTTGAGCTGGGCATAAGTAAATTCTGGCACCATTGAATGGTCCACTTGTCCCACAGTTAGTCCGCACAGCAAGGACGTGTGGTGGAGTGCTGTAGTTTGACTTGGCCTTCACACGGGCTGCTCTGGCATTACAGCCAACAGATAATGGTGCCCATGGGAATACCACACTTCAACAGCCAGGTGTTCTTGTCATTAACATTTCACAAGGTCCAGATGTCAGAGGTGACCAGCTTGGCTCGTTCCACAGTTTCATCATGGAGGTAATGTGAAGATTACACAGGAGGAGTATCATTATTTTAGTCTGAGGTCTGTACAAGTACAAGTCAAAGTTCTATTTGAAGAATGAGTTAATGAACTGGTTGAAACGGGGGTGGAGGTCACAGATTCCAAATTATGGACAGAGTGGTTCATGTGGTTGCAATATAATGCAGTCATGTCAAAACATTGAAAAATAAATTGTTAATTTTGCATGCATTTTATATTTTATTCCATTTGATTATTTAGCTGGCAACGATAGGATGGTCCCACACCATGGAAACATTGTACTTAATATCAATTTATAGAGGGGGAAGGAAACTGATATCCCATTTTCTGTTACTATATCATGAAGACTAAAATCCAGATCATAGCAACCCAGCTGATGCATTCATCTCATATAAGCAATGAACATCAAAATAATTAAAACTTCAAAAAGACACTTCTCCAATACTAAGGCAGCTCTCCGAAGCTATAATCATCAAGGTTATTCAGTGCAGATCTGAAACAAGGTCTTTATGAAGGAAGGAACCGTGAAATTTTTAGCTGAGAGAATAAGGCTGATGACCAAAAACATCCCACAAGCCACCATTAATGACCATGTCTCCCACACTCAAGTAGCAGCTATATGGACAGAGAGCATAAAAATAGCCCATTCGTCACTCCTTTAGTTCCATCAGCTGCTTCTTATACAGAAGGGCGTAATATCCCATTCTACTCTTTCCCCTTTTACCTCAAGTTTTAGCTGCACTTGCTTCTATTAACTCATACAATTCAGCTGGAGCTGATGGCCTAGATCCATTTTTCCTTAAACTCGCTGCATAGCTAATTGCAGAATGCATTCTGCGTTGATATAATCTAACTATTACCACCAGTGTAATCCCCAAAATTTGGACGGCTGCTCATGTACTCCCTTTACTGTAGATAAAGGGGAAGATTTGGGTGATTTAAATAATTACTGTCCTATTTCTAAGTTGCCATGCTTAGCAAAAATTTTATAATCACTGAGAAATGAACTTTAGGTCACCTTAAGGTTTTCCTGGCTAGCTATTCAATCCTGTGTCACCAACAGTCTGGTTTTAGGTCTGGAAATAGCAGCATCACTGCTACCTACTTAGTCATAAATTATATTGTATCAGGACAATCATCAATTCTACACAGCTCTTTTTGTAGATTTGTCAAAGGCTTTCAATATGGTTGATCATCCCATTCTTTTACATAAACTCTCCTTATTTGGTCTCGATACCACAGCTCACAAGTGGTTTAAGAATTACCAATCAGATAGATCACCGTGTTTGGTTTTAAGTAGTATACAATCTGAATATTTAAGTGTCACAACAGGAGTTCCTCAGGGTTCTATGTTAGGATCAGTCTTATTTACACTGTATATTAATGATATTGTATCTTCTATAACATCTGTAAAGTTCCACTTGTATGCTGCATTGGTCATTCTATGGATATAGCTGCTGAAAATCTTCAGTCTGCTTTTATTATTTACAGCATGCACTGATGAATCTGAAGCTTATGTTCAATATATGTATAACAAAATGCATATTATTATCAAAGGCACAAAATAGTGAATAAGCTAACCCGATTATAAATACATTAAGTGTTGCTAACATAGAGAAAGTCTCTGCATATAAATATCTAGGCATTTGGCTTGAAACCAAATTCACTTTTAAAACTTACATTGACAATCTGGTAAAATATTTAAGAATGAAGCTTGGTTTCCTGTACAGATACAAAATTATTTTCCTATGGCCGGCAGGCAGAGTATTGTTGAGGCAGCATTCTTCTGTCTTGGACTGTGAGGATGTTATATATAGGCATAGGCACACTTGAGGTTACTGGATGCTGCCTACCATTTGGTTTATTATGGGCGATGTTAGGAGACATTTTCATTGGTATCGCACTTCTATACAAGTTGCCTCCATATCTTTCACCGATTTTAATTTGGAAAACTGGTATCCATACGACTCACTCTCAGTGACTGTGACTTCAGCTTCTGAAGGTTAATGAAGGTTCTGAAGGTTAAATCAAATCTTGGTAAGACTGCCGTTAGATACTGTGCTCCAGATACCTGGAACTGCTTACAGCAAACCCTGAAGCTAAATACTTTAGTGCCTCTAAATTAATTCAGAATGATGGTAAATAATGTGGTCAGTCTGAAGTGTAAGTTTTTTAAGTGAATATTTCATATTGATTTATTTTATTTATTACTATTTTAAATTACTATATGTTTAGTTTTTGAATTTTAAATATTTATTTGTTTTCCTTTGTAATTATTGGTGTATTTTATGTGCACAGTTGGCACGCTTGTAAAAGAGGGCTTCTGCTCTCAGTGTGTCTCTGAGTTTAAATAAAGTAAAATGGAAAAATGGAATGGATCAATAACAATGTGCTGGTTTACCTTATAAAGCTCCAGTGGGAAGCCTTAGGTTGAGCTCAAATCGTTGTGTGTGTCCTCAAATACCCCAGCTCACCCCCTTTTCCAGATCACAGACAATAATCTGTAATAAAAGTCATCCTGAGCCTATCAGGGTGATTTAAAGCATCATTCATTGGTTGCCTGGACAGTTTTCAATTCAGTGCTGTTGAATGTGATATTCATTAACAGTGGCATCGGGAATAATAGACAACACGGTTAAAATCACGCATAT
This sequence comes from Anguilla rostrata, assembly GCF_018555375.3. Lineage (NCBI taxonomy): Eukaryota > Metazoa > Chordata > Actinopteri > Anguilliformes > Anguillidae > Anguilla > Anguilla rostrata. Next base: position 13,949,870 of record NC_057944.1, read on the forward strand.
TTATGCTTTGAAGAAAATCATCTGTACTAGCAGTTAATTTACCACACCGAGGCACAATTTTTCTTTTTTTCTTTTGATGGTATTTTTAGCATCAAAGGGGCCCTGATTAACCTGTCAATTATTTAATACTGAAATAATAATTCAAGTATTTAAAATAATACATGGTTTTTGTACCCTAACATCTAGCACATGCATTTACCTATTTGGAGAGAAAAGCACAACTTATCTAAACATAGACCCTTTCAGTTGTTACGTCACAGCCTACATTTTCTTTCTTTTTTTTTCCTTTCACAGTCGCTACTCCACCTGTGTTATTATCTTCATCATCACAGAATGTCTCAACGGCATGGCTGAAGTCAGGCCTCTCGGTCATCTCACTCCAGATAAAGTGCAGTGGCGAATTGGAGAGGCGCGTCTCATGGCTTGTAGGACGCGTGTCTTAATCAGTTTAAGTAGGGGAACAGTGACTGCAGCTCACTCGAGCTCGACTTCACCTTCACTTTCCCCGCTCAGTTTATTTTAAATCAGTAGGTCTAACGGCTTTGAAGAATGTTTACAAAACAACCCACGTCGCAGCATTAACGAGAACGGATTTTTCCTCTTTTTTTTCGTTTAAGAAAACCTGCCATTGTTTGTTTACCAATTTTCAACATTAACACTTTGAGGTCAGTTGGTGTAGTTGTACGTAGGCAAGCCAATGGCTTGGTGGATAGCCCGTTGTGGGGGGAATGAGGATATATAGTTTAGGTAATATATTGGAATTTAAAAAATGAGATATGAAGTGTTCGTGCACCATATATAGGCCTGTCTACCAAGGGCTAACATTCTGTGGCAACTAATATAGGCTATACTTATATTCTACATAGCCCACTACTTAAATATTTAGGATCTTTTTTCCCCATACTGGGACCCCCCTATTAGAGAAATCTATTTTTTTGTTTGCAGATCCAGACCATCCTGTGTAACTTGGATGTGCTGTAATAGGCTACAGTGATGACAATGGGCTCATGTGAGTTCAGACGTGTTCAGATTATTATATTTAAAACTACAATTCCCAGTGTTACCCAAGACATTTAGTGTATTCACAGCATTCACAGGTGAAGGTGTGATTAGCGCACTCAGTCTGGCGGTCATTTTCAGGTTTGTTCTAAAGCACGTTTTTTGTACCACTACTCAGTCTCTCATTCCCTGCATTGATTTCTTAGTGACATCATGTCCATCACTGAGTGTAATTTCATGGAAGGCTTCAGGGTATGATTTTCAAACAGTAATGGGTATATCCAATGATGCTGAAATCTAACACAGTTCTATAAAACTGTGTCCAGAAACTAAATTAGAAGCAAGAGGTCAAGAGGGAATTGCCAGGCATCAAATCTGATATAAATCCTGTTTATTTGTGAGAAAAAAAGAAAGATCACAAAAACACAGGATAAGAAAAAAAGGATAATTTTATTTGGGTAGATACCTGGACAGGTTTACATGGGTTATTTTAGCGAATGAAACCTTGTTTTCCAGTTATTTAATTGCATTTTTATTTGAGAATGTCTTATTTGATACTATGATAGGAGTTAATAGGAGCTTTGCTTCACTGTTTTGTTTGGATATTGAATCAATATAAATGCCCCTAATTGTCCCTTAGTCCCTCAGCAGGTTTTACTGGATGATTTCCACAGGTTATTGTTGAGATGGGTGTGTGGGAATACCGTGTGTGGGAAGACAGTGAATCCTAATTGAGATTTTTCCTAATTGAGAGATTTTCCTTTAAAATATTTGACATTATTTTAAATATTAATAAAATTATTTTACATATTTACATATTAATATACATACAATATTTGACATCATTATCTTTTTTCTAGGCCCTAACAACAAAAAATAAATAAATTTAAAAAAACTTTCAACCACTTTCAACCACTGGGTCACAGACCCAGTTTTGGGTCTGTGACCCAAAACTGAAAGGTAGAATTCCCAGAATGCAAAACAAAAAATACGTTTTTGTCCGAACTCCATTTCTGTCGCATCACCTAGAACGTGTCCTGGTTCTGCAGTCCTGCCCTTTGTTTTCTCTACCAGCCTCGCCCCAGTTATTCAGGTGTGAAGCCGCATTCCTCTTAAGGCCATGCGAAAAATCACATCAGGCCCTGTTGGGGGGGTGGGGGGGGGGGGGTAGTTCTTTTTTCTCTCTCTGCAGGCTCAGTTTTGCCTAATTTTTCATTTGTCCTGTTTCTATAAAGCATGTTTATGACACGGTCTCTGTAAAAAGAATCATACAAAGAAAATTGAAGTGAATTCAAGGCTAACCGGAGTGATGCAGTATCTCTAGCATACTATTCCGTAGTTTATTTATTTAAAAACTTTTTAATTTAAAAAAAAACAAATTGTGCATTTTTTCCTTTTTCTCCCAATTTCAACGATTAAATATGTCAGCTTGTCTCATTGTTGCCTAACCCTCTGCCAGTTAGTAAAAGAACTGCCAACCAAACTCTCCTCAAAAACTGCCCATTATCGCTTCTTTCAATTTTGCAGTCCATCCATAGAGCTCGCACAGCCAATGCGTTGGAGGAGTACACTTAATGTGCAGCTGGTGCGGGCCGAGTCCAGACACCCAATTGAATGGAGGAGTCACTGGTGTGCAATGAGACGAGGGTAAATCTGCCACCTGAAACCCTCCCCTGCCGATACGGTCGAATTTAGCCCCGCTCCAGCCGGCCGCTGTCACCGCGGTGAGGACCGGATGCCAGATCGTGACACACATTCACACAGCGAACCCCGGCGTCCTGGCAGGACCGGTCACCTGGCAGCCCCGGCCTCCTGCTGTTCCCTGCAGCTAATGAGTCCAATAATAGGGCAGCCACTGTAATTATATAGCAGATTTCATATTCAAATTATTAATATAAATCCCAGTGTGCACCGCAGAGGAATGGCCAAACATCTCCATAAAGACAAACGAGCATGAGCTGGAACACTTTCTGTCAAATTGTGGAACTGAGGTCAAAAACTGGCTAAAGCCCAACCCTTAAAGCCTCAAAATAGAGATTATAATAATGTAACTTTCTCAGTAAATTCTCTAGATTTTTAATGCATTGGTTAATTATTGCTTTGACTGTGCTGTAGATCAGCTACGCCCGTGTTCATCAGCATTTATTTTTTAGTTTAGTTCAGTCTTGTATGTATTGTATTGCATACTTCATGTAACCTGATGTCGCTACTCTTAAACGGTCTCAACAGATCATTTGGACCAGGCTTTGGCCTGTTTGTACAGTTATGTGAACAGAGCTCCTTAACCCGCGCTGCACAACAACTCCCTGTGCAGGGCCATCACAGCCAGTGCTATTTGGTGAGCCATCTAACTCCAGGTCAACAAATCCGAAATAGAAATTAAGACAGTGGGAATGGTACAACGCAGCAGAATACCAACTGGCCCGTCTTTTTGATGTCTCAGGTGGGAGTTTTACAGGTAGGTGTTATCCTCGCTCCGTTATTGCGTTCCCTAGAAGTGCTGTATAGCGCAACTTTAGCCTTGGACAATGCTTAAACACCTTTTTGAAACCTCCCGTGAGTTTGTCAACTTTTCAGCTTAGCTGGCAGACTGTAGGGTGAACAAAGCGGAGCACATGCCTGTCTGCACATTTCCAAATTGATGGAGGTCATCGCAGTGATGAGACGGGCCTGCCAATGTTCCTGTCAGGAAAAAAAAAATGTGAGATCAAAACAGTTTTTTTTTTTTTTTTGAATAACAGACTCTAAGGAAATGATGTTTGAACTTTTTGCAATTCCACCAAAGTGGTGAGGGATCAAGAATAGCATGACATTTTGATTAGCAAAAATTTATTAGCATGAAAAATTATGTTAAAAAAAAACTTGCCATCCATAACCAGGGCACAGCCCTGTATTGAGCTGTTGCATTAATTATATTGTTGCACAGTGATGAAAACTAATTAGCAAAGGAAAAAAAATATGTAGACAGCCGTCTTCAAATCTTTGTGTTGTCCCAGGCATGATCCTCCAGAGAGCTTCATCCTTTTTTTTTAGTATGCGATGGACAGTGAAAAATATCCTCCGTACTATTTTCCAGCCATACTGTGGAAGTGTCGTAAGATGTTCCGCTCTTGTGTTGCCATGCTTACGTGTTGTTGTTGTAATAGAAAGAAACATCATGGAAGCCGCTCCTTGTTTTTAAAGTGTAGCCGTGCAACATATTTATGGAACCAAAATGGTTGATTACTTCCTGAAAATTATGGTCATGAATATACTACATGAAAATTTTGCCTACTTAATAATTATACTCAATAGTAGGCAAGCGTGCTAATCCGGACACGGTGTCGGTATCCACACCATAGGGAAGACTCCTCGTGCTTACTGAGTAACTGCTGGCGGTTGGGAAAGAGCAAGGAGATTATCTGCATGAGTTAGCTGTGCATAGCGCTGTCATAGGGGTTTGATTTAGCCCGTGCGTGTGGAGGGGGGGGGACCTTAGGGTCTCTGTGCACAGCAGCCCTGCTCCTGTTACACTGGAGAAGCTGTGCTTCACGGGTGACACCATTAGCAGGATTTAACTCTCGCTCAGCGTGAGCATTGTAGCGCAGCTCCGCGTCTGGCCTTCTTCTCTTACACAGAGCGACTCGGGAGTGAGAGGTCCAGCCGACCCGGGGGGTGCCGAGCACGAGGAATCTCTGCACAAAGGGAGCGGGGAAAAAAAGCCGGCCCGCCCTCTCGTCTCTCGGCAAAGAGACACATCCTGAGCCCTGAGCCTCACAGCGCCGTGACCAAACACCTTCAAAGCAGCAGCCGGCAGAGCTCTGACAAGCAGGTACCGTGAATAATTAGAGGGGCCTCAACACGGACTACACTGTGCGGTACGTAGTGTGAAGACACTCCACCGGCTAGCGAGTGAAGTAGAGAAGAGAACAAAAAAAGGTGGCAGAGATGGAAGAGTTTGGTAAGTGAGGGCATCTAAGGTGATAATGCTCTAAGGGCGCCACTGTGTTTAGTCTGGCATTAAAGGCAGACCAAGACTCTTTTGCTGGTATCTAGTTGGGGGTGGCATGGCAAATCATTCAGTGGAGGAGGAGGAAGAAGGAGGAGCCACTGACGAAGCAGGTGTTTGCCTGATTAAGGACATTTTGTCCCTGCTTTGAAGTAGATACCAAAGTCCAGTGTGGTGTCAATGGTAAACATGCACATGTGTTTCTCCCTCTAGTCACTAATGAATCTTTCCTGGTAATGACCAGGAATAGACAACAGCTTTGTTATCCTTTTGTTTCAGCCAAACTCATTGTGAGATATGGATTCTGTTACGCATTTTAAAATCTTTCTCTTTTAATATATATTATCAGATCACTCCCGAAAATTGGTAATCTTATCAGTGAGCATGTGCCAGTTTTATCTGATTTGACGATGTACGATCAGTAGATTTGAGCTTTTACAGTCTTTGAGGCTTAATTACATACAGCAGGGATGAATAAATATAATCTGTGGTACATTTCCGCTTGAATTTTAAATAGTCACTGAAGTTGACATTAGAATTTCAGTACTGAGAATGATCGGAATCTTTAAGCAATTCGATATGGAGTTATAAACAAGGATTCGGGAGGAAAACTCAAAGGCAAACCCTGCTCGTATAGGTGTACAGCGTTTGCAAATAGTGAAAAACAGGCACTTGCATTTTGCAGTAACATTTTGGATCGAGTCCTTCAGCATCTTTTGACAAGCAATGGAAAGCTTGCCAGCTTTTTTTTTTTTTTTTTGCCATGCCTAACAGCAGGTGTGTTCATAAAAATAGCTGATGCCTTCAACCTGTTGTGTCAGCTGTTTTCATCACCCCCTTTTTCTTATTGCTGTGATTTCTTTGAAGCCTGCATTTCAGGTGTTAGACTCAGACCCTGAACTCAAATACAGCTGCATAAAATTCGATATACAATCATCATAAACTACAAAAACTTTAGTGTTAAATAAACTCAGAGTGAATGTTACTCTAATTGAATACATTTAATCTTTTCTTCCATTAAATATGTTAGTTAAGATAGCATAGGGGTTTTTATTGCATGACCTCCTTTGAGTGGTTCTTGTTTGATGAAACATTATTTTTTACTGATTTGTTTTTTACACTTTTGTGTATGGGCAAAATTGTTTCAGGGAAACAGATTTCATATTTCCAGGGAATTTGGGACAGTGGGCTATGGGCAAAATAAGTAAAATAACGACCATTCATTTGTTAGTCTTTTTTTTCTTCTTTTTTTCTGAAACCAGAACTTTATAAAGTCCTTTTCTTCAGCAATAAGGCAGGAAATTTAGCATCGTAAGCATTTTGAATAGTAAATAAAGGCTTTTTAAAATTTTTTTAAATCAGCGTACTGACACGACCCACACTGCCACTATTGCAGTGGCAATTCAGAGTAATTACAACAGCAGCCTCTCCATTCAGCAGCCAAACTCGCTTCACACCAGAGGCCAGAGTTAATGGGCTTCTGAGCTGAGACATTGTGACTGGAACAACAATAGCAGTACCACAATTAGCTCTTTCATTTGCCTCAGTTACAATATCGGCACTTCAATTACAGCCCGGAAAATACACACACAAAAAAAGGAAAATAAATTGAATGTATTTCCAGAGTGGAATTATTTTGTTCACTTTGACATTTCTTCACAAAGGCCTGCACCCACTTTGTCTCTAATTCTGGACAGTTAAATCAATCATTTGAATTTGTATGAATTTAATTAATTTAATTAATTAATTAACAAAATACTTGTATGTACTGTAGGTAATTTATGTATGGAGTTAGCATTCATGGACTGTAAGTACTTTGAACAGTAGACATGAAAATATGTGTCTATGCATCTATGTGATATGTGATTTGTTCATGTTTTCGGGAAAAAAATTGGCATTTTTTATTCTTATTCACCTTTACTGATGTAAATCGTATTAACAGATCATTTCAAACTGACTGATAAATATGGGTGACGATGTAGAAATGACTTTCTTTCATACACTTTTTATACATTCAGGGCACCATAATGTTTGGGACAAATGGCTTCTCATTTGTTTCTGATTAGTCAGGTGCGTTCAATTGCTTCCTTGCAGGTATAAGACAGCTTTCAGTATTAGTCTCGAGTCTAGGCTTTTGATTTCCTTTGGAGACTGTCATTGCCACTTGTCAACATGAGGACAAAAAGTTGTGCCAATGAAAGTCAAGAAAGCCATTATAAGGATGAGATAAGAAAAAAAAAACAGAACAGTCAGAGACATAGGCCGAACCTTACGGCTACCAAACTCAATGGTTTGGAACATCATTAAGAGGAAAGACAGCACTGGTGAGCTGAGTAATTGCTAAGGGCCTGGTAGGCTAAGGAAGACCTCTACAGTTGATGCCTGAAGAATTCATTCAACATAATGAAGAGAAAACCCCAAACACCTGGCTGACAGATCAGAAACACTCTTCAGGAGGCAGGCGTGGGTGTGTCAGTGAATACTGTCGGCAGAAAACTTCACAAACAGAACTACAGAGGCTACACTGCAAGATACAAACCACTAGTTAGCCGCAAAAACAGGATGGCCAGGTTACAGTTTGCTAAGAAGAACTTAAAGTGATTGTGAAGTGGCTGAAAATAGTTTAAATAACCATAAATTATCACACACCTCACAGAGGGATGTGTCCACAACACATTCACCAAATATCTATTCAATGTCAATAACAATAATAATAACACATTCCAAATCGAGAAAAAAATCTCAGAATTGTATAAGCATGGTCAGAAGTGTGCCACCACCCCCACTTCCCCGCTGAACTCTACCCAAATAGTCCCCCCCACTAGTAAACAAACACGTGGCTAAACAAACACACATAAGACATATGCAATATCCTCAATGCTCAACAGCACCAAATGCAATTTGTAAAATTTACTGTTCTTACAATTTTGTGGAATTCTGGTTTATGAAACCAAGATTAATTTGTATCAGAGTGATGGCAAGAGTAATGCGTGGAGGCCGAAAGGAACTGCCCAAGATCCAAAGATCTGAATCCAACTGAACATGCATTACATATCCTGAAGAGAAACTTAAGGAAACTAACCACCAAAACAAGCAGGAGCTGAAAATGGCTGCAGTACAGGCCTGGCAGAGCATCACCAGAGAATATCCTCAGCACCTGTCTATGGGTTACAGACTTCAAGCAGTCATTGCATGCATAGGATATGCAACAAAGTACTAAACATGATTTCTTTCATTTATATAACATTAATAGGTCTCATTATGGTGCCCTGAAATGGGGTAAATATATATAAAGCACATTGTAATGTATACATGATAAAGCCAAATTGTATAAAAGTACTAAAATAAACCTGAGAATGTACACTTTAACCACATTGATTACAAATAAAAATGGTTGAGTACAATCATGAAAAAAAGCTTTATCCCAAACATTATGGAGCTCACTATATATATATATAAATAGAGAGAGAGACAGAGAGAGAGGCTGAACATGGTCACAGGAGAGGTTGTTTTTTTTGTTGTTTTTTTTACTTTAATGCTGTTTATCTCCTCTGTCTCTAAAAGGACAAAGAAAAAAAACCCCAAAAAACAGAGCCTCTTCAACCACAAACCCTGCAGTAACACACACTGCTCTGGGCAGAATGGGGCCACTAGACAGCTGAGGCTGCCCGTTTCCAAAAAAGCACTTTGTTAGAAAACATGGCTTTTTTTATTAATACTTTTTCAGAGCTTGATTTTGTCTGCCACTCAAAAGAAAAAAAAAAACATTTGAATAATTACTTTTTGGTGGTGTAATTCTCTTTTTTAAAGGAGCATCATCCAAATCCCCCGTGCCTGGGAATGTCATTAATGAAACCTGCGTGGTGTCGGTCCGGCTCCGTAGCGACGGCGCTTCCTGTCGGTCGTGGTTGGAGGGCGCCTCGCTCTCGGCGTAAATGGGCCGAGCGAGCCGGCGCCTCTCCTGCGCCTCCCCGGCGCCTCCGCCCCGTCCCGCCGCGCGCGGCTGCCGGCTCCCGCGGAGGCGGCACGTTCGGGAGGTTTACTGAGGCGCACAGCTGAGAAGAGCTCCTCATTAGCCCGGCGTCTCGCATCACATGCTGGGGGTGAAAACATTAATGCGCTGCTTATTTGGTGAGACATGCTCTCTCCCTCTGCGCAGGGAGCTTTCAGCTGGAACACACAGTACACAGCCTGCCTGTATCCTGCTGCGCGATGGCTGAATATAAACAGGGATTGTTTTCGTTAATACGTGGATGGTTGGCCTCCTGGTTAAACCAGACTGATTTTGGAAGAGGCACTGGGCCTGTATTGGGCAGTCTTCACTGTGAACTATTTCCCCTTGGCTCTCAAGTACCCACTGCAGATGGCTGTTTGAATCTATGACAGCTCACAAGATAAAGGACTATAATTGTCAGAGAACTGTCAAGGGACGTCATATTCACATTTTAGTTAGTTGCTCAGTTGAACCTGATTAAGTCAGCATAGCTTGCACGCTATAACCAGCTTCCAACTCAAACCCTGAACACGACCATACAAACACCTATGGCCAGCCCAAACCTAGAACACTACACACACCCATGAGCCCAAACCGTGAATGCCGTTGTACACACCCTCACCAACACCAGCCTAAACCTTGAATCCAACCATACAAACCCTCACATCGGCTCAACCCCAGAACACTACCACACACACCCTCACCATCACTGCCACCAGCCTGAACCCTGAATATTACTGCCCACACCATCACCACCACCAGCCTGAACCCTGAACACTACCACACACACCCTCACCCTCACCACCACCATCCTGGACCCTAAACACTACTGCACACACCCTCACCACTGCCAGCCTGAACTCTGAACACTACTGCACACACCATCACCATCACCACCACCAGCCTTAAGCCTGAACATTACTGCACACACCCACACCGCAGCCAGCTTTAACCCTGAACACTACCACACACACCCTCACCCTCACCACCACCAGCCTGAACCCTGAACACTACCACACACACCCTCACCCTCACCACCACCAGCCTGAACCCTGAACACTACCACACACACCCTCACCCTCACCACCACCAGCCTGAACCCTGAACACTACCCCACAGCGCTGGACCGAAGCCTTGTGGCAGCAGTTCTGAGAGCACCACCGCAGGGCTGCAGATGGTGCGGAGAGGGCAGAAGTCGTGGAGATTAATGTCGGCATTTGAATAACAATAGGTCTGCTGCGGACATACAGGACCGCACTCTCCCCCACCCCCCCCCCTCCACCCCCTCCCCCTCGGCACCGCGCAGGAGCTCGTAGCTCATAAAAACCCTTTAATGAACACATTATTCCCGAATATTACCATAATGAATTTAAGGGAAAGCTCTCATGGCCCATCAATTTCAATTAAAACAAACATATAAATAAATAAGCTAACACGTTGTGCGGTCTCTGAAGTGAAGGGGACGCGGTAGTAAAGTTGGTAATACGGCGAGGAAGTGCGGTGTGGGATCACAGATGTTATCATGGAGGTTACACGTGCACATCCCCCAGGGAACAGCCCTGCTATTATACCCTCACAGCAAGATTGATAATCTGCAATGTGACTTTATGTAAGCATAAACTCTGAAAATTGCTTAAGGATAAGGGCATCTGTTAAATTACAACATGCATAATTTGCATATGTTACAGAGTTGAAGGAGAGTGACGTCATTCCGAACGAGGTGAATGAGATTGTTGCGTTGCTGCATGAGCAGTGATATTAAAATGACAAATGTGAACAACCTTTCAAAGCTGAAAAGTTATGATGTAGATGAACGGTATGATGGGAAACTTTGTACAGAGGTGAATGTGCGCGTGCTCGTGTATATGTGATTTTTGCATGCCTATCCTCTTTCCGGCTCCCGTTGTCCATCTTAAACCCATCGCAAACCCATTGCTTCCAGATTAGCAAAAACATACTGCCCTCTAGTGGTGATTTGTAAGCACAGCACTATTCTGCAGATAAGAGTTAATTTCAGCTCTATGTAATCGTTCGACAATAATATGCCATTGAAATCGGGTTGGATCAGATTGAGCGGTTCATTTAATATACAGTCTTTATGCTAGAAGTAGCATTATTTTGGGATATGGCACATTTAGTTTCTATGAAACATACTAGTGAAAATTAGTTGTAACTTGGCATTATTCAGACATAAACAATTTAACATGCAGACTTTTTTTTAAGGAATTGTGTTCTTAAAAGTATATATGAGTATAACCTTTTTGTATGTAAGTGGATTTTTAAAAAACTTTTTTAATTTTATTTTTAGATTAGCATTGATGGTGTACTTATTATTGAGAATACCACTCATGATCTACTCAATACAACTTTTACTTTAATAAATAATGTAGTTCTAAAATTGTTGTGTTTCTGTCTGACTGACCAGAATTACATACATATGGCATATTTTATCAAATGACCATAGCTTGAATCTTCTTTTCAGTTATCCCAATTTTCAATTTCCAGGTAATTATTTGTAATTGTATTCCATTTTATGTGATTGATAAAGTCCTATGTTAAATAAGTTTCTTTAAAAGATATTCTGGCAAGGGAGCATCCAACAACTAGCCTTGTAAACAATCAGTAGGGTTGCAGATGTGACTGCACCTGTGTGTGAACAGCTGAAGGTTGCCAGGGGAACAGGCCAGGTCACTGCAGGGGGAGGAGCTATCTCTGTAGAGCCACAGAAGCAGGTGAAAGCAGAAAACCTCTGTCAGGCAGGAATAATATAAAAAAAACACAACAGAAAAAGAGATTAGGTGGACTAATGTGTGGATATACAGGAATGTTGACAGGATAGATGAATATGCTTATCAGGATGGTTGATTATGCTAATGTTATAGCTCATTTTTATACTTCTTGTGCTGCTGCTGCCCTTTTCCGTATATCCTTCTGTTATGTAAGATATACCCCTCACCCCCCTTCTACACCAGAGGGCAACATGTGCCCCATCAAAAATATAAAACAAAGGTAGTCCTAGATTAAATTTAAAAAAAGCTAAATAGAACGCAGCACAGTTCTGTATGAGACCAGTACAGTACAATGGCAGCAGTGGTTCTGTGTGAGAACAAAAGTAGAAGCAGAATTGACAGCAGCGCAATATTATTACAGCAGTACATCAAAACTGCACCTGCTCTCACATCCACCTGCTCTTTCAACAGAGGTTTGGCATCGATGTAAAATTTATGTCCGTGAAGCAAAATTAATGGTGCCTCAACTTAGTGGAAATATGACAGGAGAAAGCTTTTTCAAAGACGTTACCTGAATCATTTATTTTAGTAAAATATCCGGTGCAGTGAAAGAGCCTGTGTCTTTGGGCTAGAATGTCATTGTGTGATTACCTCCCAAAAATGGGTGAGCCGAAGAGAGTGAGTTGATTTTCCCTTATGATAAATCATAATGAGAAACTACTTCTTAATGGACTTAATTTTTTATACTAATGTCTTTATAATCAAAAACTGTCTAAACATAAGTGTACACAATAAACTAACAGCTTCCTCTGGGAGTTTAGTTTACTCCAAATGCCTGAATGAATCCTTCCAAATGTTTTTAATGTTACTATATGTCACCATACTGGGTGACATTTAAATTCCCAGGTAAATGGAATTTAAATAATTATATTTATGTAATATAATCTGAATATGAATAATGTAATCACGACACCAGTACTATAATGCAAAGGTATGCATACTAATTGGATGATAATAATGTTTCATAATGTATTTTCCTTTATATTAAAACTGTTACTAGCTGCTGATATAGCGGCTATGTATTTTAGTGTATTAATTTGGGTTAGGTTACTAGGCTACATCACCAGGGGCTGATGCTGAAACTGTACTGTATTTGAGGCAAGGTTTGCGGGCATCAAGGGGAGATTCGAAGGTATTCAAGAAACTCCAGGATTATCCTTAATCCCCCCCAATGGAGAGATTTGGCAATATCCATGAAAAAACTTTAAATGTAATTGTAGTCATATACAGTGGAATACTTCAAATATGGAAATAACTTGAAGGCAATGTTTTGTAGTCTGAATTGCTATGTTTTTACTGTGATCTACAGCATAGTACGGTAGTCACGTCACCTTTCACATGTTCTCCAGCTATTACTCTTTGCTTACACATTTGGCAGCAATGTAAACTGAAACAATATCCACATGTTTTGGGGGTATTGCTGCTATTCATGTATATGTTACCAAACAAATGTTTTGTTATTTTTTGTTTAAGGTGCAGTATAGTATCATGCAATCATTTCAGGAGTCCCTAAATAAAAAATATTTTCGGTTTCAATACAGAGTGGTATTTCATTGTGAAGATTATGAACTGTTTTATGAAATTCTGCATCTATTCTTTAAAAAAAAAAAAATTACATTTGAAAAGGACCAATAAATTATTTCTGTCTTAAGCTCTCTGTCAAGGAGACTGATGCACACACAGGAAGGAAACTGACAGCAGGGCTAAACTTGCCTGGGCAATTACCGCTAGCACGGCGCAAAATACTGTATAGCATACAGCACAGCTAACAGCATAGCATACAGCACAGCTAACAGCATAGCATACAGCACAGCAAACAGCATAGCATACAGCACAGCACAGCATACTGCATAGCATACAGCACAGCATAGCATACAGCACAGCATACTGCATAGCATACAGCACAGCATAGCATACAGCACAGCATACTGCATAACATACAGCACAGCACAGCATACTGCATAGCATACAGCACAGTACAGCATAAACCACAGCATACAGCACAGCATAAACCACAGCATACAGCACAGCATATCACACAGCACAGCATAAACCACAGCATACAGCACAGCATATCACACAGCACAGTATACCACACAGCACAGCAAACAGTGCAGCATGTAACAGCACAGCAAACAGCGCAGTATACAGCAAAGCATAAAGCACAGCGTATGACACAGCACAGCATACAGCACAGCGCGTAACACATCACAGCATACAGCACAGCATGTAACACAGCACAGCAAACAGCAAAACATAAAGCACAGCACACATCACAGCGTACAGCACTGCACAGAATACAGCACACTATACAGCTCAGCACACAGCGCGGTATATCACGAGTCATCAGTTTTCTTTCTCTTTGACAGCTCTGTGTCTCCAAAATACAAACTGTCAGACTTGAAGAGCAAAGAAGGCCAAGCCTGGGCTTGATTAAGAGCTCTCCTCCGGGATGCTGTTGCGATTCGCGCGGGTATTCACAGCACACACAACAGCATGACTTTCCTTTAAATAGGACAGGATAGACAGTTTCTGCTATCACCATAGAGTGTTGTTTGCTACTAAATGAAGCTTTGCTCCTCCGAGTCATAAACATCAGAGATGGTTCAATGGTTTCTACCAATCACAGCATGTCAGTCTATGAATTAATATAAACAATGTAGACTATTAATTATAACCCATGGTGAAACTGGAGGAAACTATCAAAATCTTTGAGTTTTATGTCTTAAGTTCATTTTAAACAGCACAGCCAATATATTAAAATGCAGAGACCGTTCAGTTTGTAAGATAAAATACTGACTGAATTTTCAGAATTAAAAAAGAGACAAAAAAAAGTTTTACTCAGATACAAGCATATAATCTGTTAAGAGTCTCTATCCAGCTGATATACTTGTCTGACGTGCGTACTTTGTTTGATGCGGCCCAGCTGGCCACGTGATTGGATTGTGTCCTTTGGCTGCAAGCTCACACTGGCTGAGTCTGATCTTCAGTATATGCCTATGGTTTACTTTTTCCATCTTTACTTAACTTACTTGAAATAATTGCTATGAGCATTTAAGTGGAGAGCCTTGCCCTGTTGCAAGAATAATTCCTTGCCCACTAGGTGGTCATGATCAGGCAAGTCTCATCAGGAGTGCTTTGGGATCCACTCTGAACAGAGGAAGAGTTAAAGAGCTCAGAGTCCTGGAGAGAACTCCACCACAGTTTCCTGTGCGCTGGTCCCTACTGAATAGACACCAGATCGATCAGTGTTGACCGGCCCAGGACGAACAGAAAATCAATGCCAAATTCAAAACTGCTGATCAGCTCTGACATCACACACAACAGTTTAGTTCTAGGTGCAGGTAAACAGAACAGCCGATTTCACAATAATTTACTTGACCTTTGATCTGTCACGCTTTCAACAACACATGAAATGCATTACAATTATTACCACAGACAACTTTGAAAGCTTCTGTAACCTGCAATGTTTTTCTTATTAAACCAGATGTATTGACTATACATTTTAGTCGCATAACCCAATCTGCAATATTTTCATGAACATTGGAACTGAATGGACAGTGGACCTATGTTTAACACCTAATAAATTAATACCGGCACCGCACTTGCCTACTGTTTACCATTACTATATAAATACCAGACCCTGCCCACTACAAATTTGCCCTACTAAATCACATAAACCTTCCGCCACACCTTTCCGTACAGTAACATACCCGATGGAACAAAAAACCTTAAAGAATTGAAATTCTGTTGCTCCCTATTCGGCCATTCCAGCTCTGTCACCAGCCCCAGTTTAGGAAGGCCCTGAGGCCAGACTGATGGAGAGTGCAGAGCCAGAGAGATGTGAACCTCAAAGAGAAGCAGTGTTGAGTAAAACGTACATTAAGGGACATACACCTGTCAGTAAATCATGCGCTACAACTTAACACTAACATGCTCCGTGTTGAGGGGAGATCACAGCCGGGATTGCAGGAAATCCGTGGCGTTTAATCCCTGCTTTTAATCTAAACACTGCTCAGTGATGTGGGGACTGCAATCGATGCATACTGTCAAGTGCAGCTTCCACCCCTTGGCCCTTTGTACTCAATTTGTTCATTTCTACGCTGCATTAAAAACAACGAAAAATCAGCTGCATGAGAATATCGGCATATGGCACAATAACAAAAAAAGAATGACAGCACATTCTCCGGGTTTAGTCTGATTCATCTGTGGAAAGATCAATTGTAATTGATTGAGGGCCCAGTCACACGGACGATAATGGAAACTCGCCGTGCTCCGTGGTGTGGATTTCCAGTTGCGTTTTTAGCACTGTGTACGCATTATACTGTCAGGCTTCCAAACGAAGACGGTGTAAACAGAGGCCGTAAACGATTCTGAAATATGAATTGATTTAATTTTTTATTTCTTCAATCCAGTCAACATGAAATATGCAATATAAAATGAGAAGAAAATGAGCACACTCCGCACAGCACTTTTGAAAATATCAGCACAATGCATTTAATAAAATACCCCCACTAATGGTGGCTACAAAAGAAACTGTTCGATCAGCAGATTGTATTCAACGACAACACTGCGTTTATGATGGCATGCATACAAAAGCCACCTCTCCTCTCTTTCCATCACTGAATTCCTTCCTCATTCTCTCCCTCCCTCTCTCGAACTCTCCCTCCCTCTTGTCCTCATTCTCTGTGCATAACCTGAAACTGGCCCGCCAATTCAAATACAAAATAAAATAATCTATTTCAGCAGTGAACAGGCCTGAAGTAATAACAATGGTGTGAAAATAAAGTGTTTTTGACTATCATAGAACTGTGCTGCACTTTTTTTTGCGCCTGGTCATGTGACTGACTCCACTGCTGAAGTATTTTAGCATCTGACCCAAGCAAGTTCTCAGAGAGATGAGGCCTCTGTTTCACCCCACAGGTTTCTGTGAGGAATTTCAGATGGTCAAACTTCCACCTTAATATGGTATCTGACAGTGATGTGAAATCATTCCATCCAAATAACCTGAAATAAGAACTTTAAAAAATTGTATATATCAAAGAATGGTAGGTCATTTCAGCTAATGAAATGTGAATACATACAGAATTGGGTCTGTATCTCATATTCAAACAGTCATTTCAGTCTTCAAGCTGGAGCTGGAGTTCAAATTATATTGCTTGCACAAGTTCAATGATGATAAACATTTCTGTGTCTGTAAAATGTCGAGGAACACTGTGCTTTCAAATAAAACAATGGCTATATGTACAGTATATGACAAAGCAGAAGACCATAAAGTTTAATGACAAAAGAGCTGATTACATCAGAGCTTTGGCCCGGGTCCTAGTTGTTAACCAACACCAACCAACCAATGTTCTGTTAACATAAAGAACTTGTAGCAGAAAGGCATCTGTGTTCACCAGGCCTGTACCCTGTGCGCATGGGTCAAGGTTCTGATTCAATTTCACATTTTTGAAAAGTCTCTTTCCTTGGTTTTTATATCTACAGCACTGCACAATCTCACCACATTTTAAGTACTCTTGTTTCGTCCTCTATGGCTGACAGTGGCACAAACATACCATAGCTGTTATCAGATCACAACATACTTCACAAAGGTATGTGAAATAAGCAGGAAGCGTGGACTGATCAACGATGATATCTTTTGCACAAGCACAGCACAAAGACAAAGGGGCAGCGGGGGGTGGGGGGCAGGGGGCGGGGTTCTGACGGCCCCCCCTTGTTCCTTTGAAGAGTTCAGCCTATTGCACAATTACGCCAATCGACAGAGGCTTAAGGGTCCTTCAGTACCTGAAACAGAAGAGCAGAAGGTCATTTTTTATATGCTTGTTTCAGCAGAAAAGCATAATGGTTCAATTCTAAATATATATATATTCTAATTTTTTTTTTCTTTACCCAGCCCGAGGACTCTGATTGGCTGCTTTAATCACATGATTAGTGTTGTGAGTTATCAGGAAGGAAATGTCATGCATACAGATAGTGTGGACCCTCATACTACACAGTAGCTCTTTTCAAACAAATGAATGCCTGCAGACTTCATAGTCAGCCTCAGATTCATGAGTCACAGGAATGAAAAGAAAGAAAGAAAGAAATACTAGAGGTAAAAAGATCGGTCTTAAAATTGCGTTTTTTTAGCATACAATATTCCCTCAATACCACTTTATGCCATCATGCATTGCGGCCTTTACAAATGAGCAGTCAAAGGACAGAAATTAATGGTTAACATAAAGCAATTAAACTGCAACAGGTATTTGACTTATAAAAACCAATCTAGCTCTCACTTAATCACAGAAATGCTTTTGTTTCTTCCTCTGAAAACATGGTGCTATATTCACCCAATAAAAAAGCTGGACCATGGCCTCAGATGGGGGACAATGTTCTTGTATAAGAGCAGTCTGAAAGTAAGAAGGATCAAAGTAACGACAGTAAAAAGCTGTAGAAGTATTCAGGAAAAAGTAGTGTTTCTACTGGTAGGAAGTTTTTAAAACCTTAGCACTAGTTGTATGGACTGTAGCTATTTATTTTGATTGATTTTTTTAACTTGCTAAGTAATGGACGTGAAGTTATTTTATCATATTGAAGTTTGAAGTACTTTGTAAATTTGTCTGGACAAGCATGTCTGCCAAATGATACATATAAATGTAATTGTTGTATGTTTTTTTGTAGCACTATATCTTTATGTAGCTGCAGTACTGCTCAATGTGAAAATAATTGCATACATTATAAACAAGGTTCAAATACATCATCTCTTCGTACAGCTCAAATGCTCTTAATGGACATAAATGTACCAAAGCAGCTTTTTTAGACAAACAGTCAAAGTGTGAATGACTCTAATACATAGAGACACAGAGCTTAGTGAGATGTAAAATTAATTCTAAAATTAAATTCAGAGATACGAAGGCTTGCAGTATGCAATGTTCTTATAATCTAGTACTGTAATGATGTTGGATACTGAAGACTGCTGATCCAAGAGACCCTGATTAACAGCTATATAGCAACTCACATGAACAGCATTAGTTGATGAATCCATTTCTCAGGGGAAAATTAACATTAACTTGATTTTGCTAGTACAACAGGTCAAAAATGCATTTTAGCTTGACTGCGTGGAATCAGTAGGTTAATCAAAGTGACAAAGAAATGTTCCATACACTTTGCCCATGGAGCTTGTCATTAACAACCACACAGTTAAATCATGATTCTGTGCCACTAAAAAAATAAAAAATAATACGACAGATGTGGGGAAAGAGATTTGCGACACACAAGGCCAAAAGGTAAACTAAGGACAGGTTTCACCTCCAATCCATCACTAAGCTTCACCTGACAAATCAATTTTTCATCCAACTGAAATATTTCCAAATAACAAATACACGTTTAGCAAAAAAAAAAGGGTAAAAACACATTTAGATTCAATCAATATTTTCCTTAACTTTGACTTTAAATTATCCTTTTCAACAGTTAGTTCTACAATCAACAAAATGTGTGTATAAAATAAGACAAGCACTTGAGAGTTGAGTCAAATTTGAAGATGAAATGTTAATTCAATCCAGGCCTTAGCCAATATATTCAAGGGGCCATAGGTAAACAACTTTTACTTTCAATTCATTTTTTTTATTTTTAAAGCCTGCCTTTGCCACTTTCACCAACAAAAAATCACAACCCCTCAATTCAGTGTGCTTTACATCTCCTTCCATTGGCTCTGCAAGTACAGAAATCTCTTTTCCTTGACAGCAGTACTCTCTGTGTGAGGGGAGGTCACAGGGAGAAAGGTTACACCACAGAGGGGAGCGGGCACAGGGCACAGGGGCATGTGCATGGAAGGGTGACGGATGCTTCGCGTGGGGATCACAGGAGAACGGGGAGGGCAGGGGGCGGAGTCGATGGAAAATTAAATATATCTAATGGATCCGGTTAGTCACACACACAATGGGTGATGTTGTTGATTAAGATTGAATTGAGAGTTAAATACAAAAAAATACCGTTTTTTTGTGTGAGAGAAAATCGCTTTTAATCCGTTACTGGAGCACCGGGGGTCTCTTTATTTTCAGAGGGAATGGCTAGGTAGTCTGTCCTGTGGGTAAACGGGCACAAAAAGAAAAGCAGTTCTAAGCAGCGCTAAGGGACTCCTATCGCCGTGACAACAGGACACAGCTACATGCCACCAGCTCTGCTGACTCACGGGAGCTCCTTTTGTGGCTCCTTCATTGGCTGACGATGGGAAAACACTTTTATTTTGGAGGGGGGGAAGGGGGGGAAGGGGGGGGGGTGGGGCAGATCATGCTGGAGTGAGGAAAGATTATGGGCACACAGATACTCTCTACTTTTGAATGTCCTGGGCTTATAATTATATATATATATTCCCAGTTAACTAGTGATACAACTTCTTTTTTTTTTAAACTCAAATAGTGATGTTTTTAATTGTTCATCTCAGGCATTAGTTAACTCTCTGAGAATAATCCTGAACATTCAGTCTACTTCTGATCTTTCCCTGAGAATAACAGTACCAATCAATCTTGCTGCCAATGCATTCTGTGCTGAATTCTCCCTTAGCTTTTTGAAAAGTTGAGGCATAAAGTAGTAACACTACAAGAAGGTTCTATTAACTAACATCATTGCAGATTAAGAAATTTAATTTCTTTCTTAATTAAAAAAAAAAAACAGGCTTTAGAAATTCAGAAATGTGCTAAAAGGGTACTTGCTCATAGCAATTCGGTATGTGTTTTTGGAGGTTGTGTTTACATAATTACAAGCAGTGATTGTACCGATGCATTGAAAGGCATCTGTTTGTTAGTATTACTGTACAATGCTAAGCAGATGAGGTTGATTATGTGTCCTCTCGCCTGCATGGCAGTCTGCATCCACATTCCTTGTTTAAAAAAATCAGAAAATTCTTAGAACACCCCCACACAGCTCGTAAGAAGAGCGCAATATCCCTGCAGTGTTACCTATCTCTCTCTGTGCAAAGCAGACACACAGACACTCGCTTTTGGTAGAGATATCAGCACTCTCAGACATCAATCCATCCATCTATCCCAACTCAACAGGCAAAACTCTCAAACTTTCTTTTGTTTACTGACAGCAGAAACATTCCCTGGCTGAAGTCTTTTCTCCCACAATGCAATGCTCCATGGTATTTTTGAGTAATTTATCAATTTAATTCAGGCCAGAATAAACACATCCATATTTGCAGACCACAAACATAAGAATATATATATTTTTTTTTATATAATAAACACTGAAATATCAAAATTAAATAACCATGATTAATTCAGCTAACATCAATCACATCTTCAGCTAACATCTGGAATACAAAAAAGTAATCCAAGCATTACAATACATTGTGTATTTGCATAAAAATATCCTGAACACACACACAGACACAGACACAGACACACACACACACACATAATCTCTCTCTGGCTTACTAGCCTACATTTCTATTGTACTACATACTGTATGACACTGCCAGCTGAGAACAACATTGCCTGGCCCAGCTGAAGGCCCCCAAAGCTTATTCATAACACCACAGAGACCGTGGGTGGAAGAGCATTGTATCTGCATAAAATGTGGTAGTAGTCAAATAGAAAACAGAGCAGCCATGTCCACAGGAAACAAATACATTTAACAGGCTGTGAATCGGAAGGAAAATGAAAGCACTGAAACCTTCACTTTAACTGCTTCCCAGTCATGGTAGCAAAGTAAGCATTTAGGAAGCATGTATAATGCCATCGTTAGCATGATGTAACTCCATTGTCATTCTTAAGCAAATAAATTGCTTCAAGCAAAGTGAGACCAATTCGATTTGTCACCAAACCAATATTTTTATATGCCAAACCTTGAGTGAGTATCACATTTAAAGATATGGAACACTATGACAGACATACACATAAATCTTCTGGATGATATATTGTATCTTAACAAAAACTTTTTCAATGTACAAAAATGGTAAGTAACCTCGCACAAACAAAGCACTGTCTACGGGGTATGAATTAAAACCGCTAAATCTAGTTTTGAATATTAATTTCTAATATTATATATATTATATGTGCGGTATTATGTGCTTATACTGAATGTACACATTGTAAATATATTTATAATAGAAAAAGAATGATCTAAAAAATAACAACTCTGCTGGCACTTACACATTAACATTTACATAAATAAAATACTAAAATTAGTTAATGAATTAATTAAAATAAGACAAAATCTGACCAGATGGCAGCCCCAGGGTATGCACACAGAAATAGTGCGTCATGGAGGGCATGAAGATTTGCCATCACAGTGAAGCTTAACCAAATGAGTTTCAAGCTGAATAGGGTGTATGAGAAGGCACAGGGAACCTAGCCAAGTCACTGTAGAAGTCTCAGCCCGCTGAACTCGATGAATACGGCAGGAGACAGCAGAAGCTACATGTACCTGAGCCCTCTTAAGCCTGGACACAGCTGCGCCAACCCCAGTGTCCGCTGAGCATAGCCAATTTATTTATTGGCCTCTATCTGTTGCAACAGCACATTTTAGCTTGAAAGCCACTCATTGTACAAAACATTTGCTGAATATGCAGGTGTATGGAACTGCACTCATAATATTTACTCACGACCCCGGAAATGGTTTGTGACCGCTGCTTTTGCACAGTGTGACAACCCCATTGACCGTAAACGTCCCCCTCAAGAACTTACGCGCTGTCCTGCGTTTGTTCATCGGACTTGGAGATCTTCCTGTAGCAGTAGATCATCTCCACCACCAGCCAGAAGGTAAGGAAGACCAGCAGCACGTACATCATGATCTCAGAGTACAGGGCTGTTGGGTCTGTAGGGGCTGCTCAGATAGCAAGACAACATGCAAAAAAAAAAAAAAACCAACACCATCAGAGCCTTCATTTGGGTGCCTGTGTCCTTCATTCACATGTGTTTTCACATATCTGTCCTTTTCCTACCGGAACGGTATCTAACAGTTTTCCAAAAGGCCAAACTAATCTGATCTCATCTGTGGCAATACTGTAATACAATGACTCAAGAGCGAGGCTTTATTAAGGGCAAAATTGGAGATGCTTTCATGACTAATCAGTGACTCACCAGGATCCCATCTGGAGTGCTTTTCTAATAGAAACATTATTTTGATTACATCATAAATATACTTAATTGACAGCGCATGAAGACTCAAACCATTACAGGTTCCTGAAACCTCACTCTCACATCACTACTGTAATATTGTTAAAAGCACATACTGAAGGGTCATTAGGGCTTAAAATAGGTACTCGGTTGATAAACCTGTCTAGGTGCATCACGTTCGTCATTGTTCATGCCAAAATAAGGTCCTAATTGTCATGTGTAACACTGTACCATGAGAACTTCATCTTGTTTGCACGCAAGTCAGGCAAGATAAGTAGCAGCTAATTAATTACAGTTGGCAAGGCATTCTACAGGAGAAAATTTTGGCACAGCAAAAGTTTTGAGCACAGTTTTTAATACCGCCTAAATGCTCCACATTACCAATTTGGCTCAGATATTGTGGTGAGGTAGTACAAGTACAAACTGACCCAGTTACACATTTCAAAATTATTAAATGTGCCACACTCATTTACAGAGATTAACTTCCCTCCCTTCATAAATATCTGGCTCATATATTAACCACGCCTCTGGAGACAATGTTTTCTGTGCCAACTGAGGTTTTTAAGTGTCTAACAGAAGGATAATTGATGGTTCATAAATAAATTTTCCACCCTCTCTTATTCTGAATTCACCACAAATGGCAGTAATACTGCATTAGCTAACTAATCACAGCCATAGTAGATGCAGTTACGTTTGTGATCCTCAAGTTTAAAGAAAAAAAAACAAAAAAAAAAAAACGGGGATACTACAGACCTGTTTTTCCACCGCCTGTCAGCAGTGTTCAAATCCACTGTGCATTCTACAGTGAAACAATTCTACCATAATAACCCACTCGGGCTCTGGTGAATTGACTATAGTCCTTACATCACAGACTTTGTACTTCCATATCATTGTCCCATGACAAGGAAGCCAGGTCAATTTTAAAACAGCAGCTCTTTTGTGTGCCAGGCAAAAAATGAAATCAAATAAAATAAATAATCAATCCCAGGTGAATGGAAACATGCTTTTGGTTCATACAACAGATTTTTTTGGTTCGTTGAGAGGAATCAAATGTTTGTTCTAAAGAGGGGCATCAAATGTCCAACATCTAAAATGTTTCTAAATTAAAATTTTTAAATGGCTGTACTGTACTTGGAAATCCAATTTGATTTTCAAGCAACCAAAAAATTCTCTTCAGAATGCAATTTTGCATTTTTAACCCACATGCGCAATACATTCCCCTGCATGTTTGAGGGCATAAAATGCATTTGTGCCATCTGGATGTTTTTCCAAGGCCATTTAGCATTGTGTTATGCATTATTCGCCAGCTAAATATTGTAGCACATGTCAGTATAACATAACAATGCTTCTGTTGTCCTGCTATCCCACCTCTGAGTGAACACGTCGTGGCAGGGCCGTTTCCTCACACTTGCTCCCTCAGTCGGTCCCCAATCACATGGAAGCTACCTAGCTATGTAACTGCATTCCCTCAGACAGATAACCCCACCCAAACACCCTGATCACATGATCATACATGCAGACTTTGCTGCTGCACAATCAAGAGAAGAACAGCAACAGTGCTATGAACAGCACAGTCTTTAGTGTCCTTGGTTGCTACAATAAATAGACAAATAATATATATAATAAATGCAAAAAAATGAAAGTGTGGTCACACAGGTTCTCCATCTTGTCCCTTTTTTAAAATGTGCACTTCTTTTTCTACTAAGTAGCTAAATACTGGTCAATGTTTTATAAGACCGTGTTTGGAATGATTTTACATTACATTACATTACAGGCATTTGGCAGACGCTCTTATCCAGAGCGACGTACAACAAAGTGATTTGGCAGAAATAACACAGGGTAAAATAGTCCCCGTCTGATTATTACTGTATTTCATCTTAATCTAGCTTTGGCAGATCAGTGCTAAAATTCAGCAGGTAATACTGCTGTGTGCACATCTGTTTCAATGCCTTACCAGAGTCAGACAATTTGGACTTTATAACCCATTTCCGGTACAATGTGCCTTATGCCTTATGCCCTTTGCCCTGCACCCTAGGGGACTTGATGCAAACCATTGTGTTGTGATCAGGTGTCAAACTACACTGGAATGCTGCAGTATCTTTTAAACATCATGACTTTATTCTTTTATGCCCCCAGTATAGAAATAGCAATCTCAGTCCATAGTAGTTTATGCCATTCCAGATTTTTATAGAAGCTGGTCAAAGCACTGAGTAAAGAAATTACAGAACTTGTTGGCAGCACATAAATCTGTCATGTTTACACTATAAAGTAATGATAATGACTGCTATGTATTTAGAGAGATATTTCCACCTTACCACCAAGTTACTGTCAGAAATATACTGGGGGTGCGCAGCAATTAACAATAAGTTAACCCTGAACTGCTGAGCGGCAAACGTATGCTACAGACCTCCAGCCATCTGTAGTTTGACACCACATGTATGTAAAAAACAATTTGCTAGTTTTGGTGTGCAGTTACGATGAGAAAAAAACTATTATCTGGCTAATTTCGCCCAATAGTTCAATCATGATTGCATAACCCACCAGTACAATGCAACTTTCATCATCTCTATCTGCTATTCATCAAACCAAAACACAGCTTGAAACACAGATAGAGATACTGCATTTCCAATGCATATGTGAAACTTTGCAGAAATGCATGTAAGTATGGTATGTTCAATCAGGCTGAGATTAGACGTATATGTATGGCAATCCCAAGACAAACATCCATAAAATATTTTAGAAATCAAACCTTTTGCTGTACATTACCCAATAAACCCTGTTTTATTACCCAATAAAACAGAGTAGACGGTTAGACAAACCCCCTCCCCTGCAAATAAGCGCTCTCCAATTAGCTGTAAGCTTTGATTATACACAAAAACACAAAGATAAACAATATTATTATTTAAACAATATTCTACATTCTGTACAATGTCAAAGATTCTGCAGGACATGAAAGTAATTTAAATGCACATAAAACAAATAAAACAGACATAAACCCATATCTACTATGAAAATACAGACAGTTATGTTAAATATTGATATGACACAAAGTACAAACGACAACTCTGCCTGGACAGATGTACGTATACACAGTGAAATATTTCCAGGGCTTGATGGCTCAGATTCAAGGCCAAGGAAGAAAACGAAAAATCAATGGGGATCTATTTCCTGGTCTTACCTTCTTTTCTCACCACCAAGTTGATGATCTTTTCTCCCCTGAACGAGGGCGTGTAGGAGTCGAATTGGAACTGGCGAAACACCTCGCACTTGTAGGTGCCGGTGTCGTTGAGGGTGACGTTGATGAAGCTGATGGAGACGTCCTGCAGGTCTTTGCTGCCGTTCCACTGGAGCCTGCCCTTAAACGGCCCGTCCACTTCCTGGGGCTGCCCGTCATACAAGAACATCTGACAGCAAAAAAAACGCACAACATTAGCTTTCCGTTAGATCTGCTGACAGAAAGCACATCACGTTAGAGCTCAGGGTCACCAAGCCAGTTTCAAAAGGCTCCCTACCTAATAAGTTTAGACTGTTTTTTAGCTGTTGCTCAGCCAAAATAAAAGCCAATGTCTTTAAAAAGCAAGCAAACCGCCAAGAAGAAAAATGCACTGCACAACATAGTGGTCTTTGAAAGCTTTTTTTGTCTTCAACGTGTCATATCTCTCTGCTCCCAACTTGCCTGCAGAGCTATATAAATCGATGCAGCCTGAGAGTCAGAGGAAGAGGTATAACAAAAGGTTGCTGACTTGTTTGATGAAAGGAGAGATGGCCAGATGAAGGGATGGATTTTGATCAAACACGCTACATTCTGTATTTCTCGCAACGCGATGGCCAGTCCGATAACGCTGGGATGAGATGATTCTCTGAGCAGCCTTACCGGGATTTCATCATTATTTAAGTCGATGTAGTACCAGTCCACCCGGGTCTCAGCATTGACCTCTTCTCTCTTCATGCAGGAGATGCAGGTGAGTTTCATTGGGTTACCCTGGACTGCCTCCGTGTCTGATTCCACCTCCACACACACTGGCCTGCTCACCTGCACTGGACACACCAATCAAAGCACATGGTCCAAACGATGGTTCACATGTGGTCAGATCCTCATCATGGACTACACATGCACTCAAAGTACACTGAGTTCCACACATGGTCGAACCTATATGGAGCTCCAGAGTCCAGCATGCCCCCCTACAATCACTTCCTCTCCCTGCCATGACTAGAATATCATTTCTTCACTGGCTGAGATCGAAGTACATATTCAATATATATGAAAGTGGGCTTTGTCTTTAATCATACTGTAGCTATGTGTTTACAAATGCGCTATTTATTTGTTTCTGAGACCAGAATAAAACTTGAAGACTTTCATTTAATTGGTAATAAAAGTCAAGGGAAAATGATCTTAAATCTTAGCATGGGGAAAAGGCTCAAGATTCAGTTTGACATTTTTGTGAGGAGTTCTTTTTCCCCCTGCTGCTGAATCTAAGCCTAGATATCAGTTCTCATGTCCACAACATTTCTCACCCGTCATCCAGCAGGAAAGCATTGCTGAGTATTCATGGATATCCTCATGTCACCCCTTTACTCAGAGTAAAGACCGACCGCCATCTTTTACAAAACCCATTTAACAACAGCCACACACGGACTAAGCCAAGCCATGCACATTGGCGATTGGTTAATGCTCACTGGGGTTAACAGAGCTCGATCCCAACAGTCACATCATGTGCGAAATAAAACAGGTGACAGGGTATGTGACTGGAGCACGGCTCTGGCTGCCATCTTTGTACTGATGATGAAACCCAGACCTGGCTTATATAAGCCACGGCCATGAGCACCTCCTGTCAACGGCGATCTCATCATGTTTTGTTCTAAGGGCTGAACGGACAAATGAATGAAGCAAACGTGACAAAGTCATAGTAACAGAACAGTATAGTGTCACTGAACTGTGGTCTGCTGTTTTGTGAGTAAAAATAAATTTACAACTGCATTGAATCATGGGTCAAAGTCGTTGGTTGAATCCCATGTTTGAAACATCCCATCAACATCCAACAGTTGCACATTTTAAATGTCTCCATCTGTTGGAAACCATGATAACCTACACCCTGGAAACCATGACAAGCTACACTCCTAAATCCTCCTCTTTTTGGTAGGGGAATCTCCAACTACCATAAAGTTCCTGTGACTTGGCTTTTTGATCTTTAGTACACATCTCTGAGAGCTGTTCAGCATCTGAGTTCTACAGAGAGGGAATTGGCAGGATATTTATTGGTACTAACGAATCGGTCTTGATCTTGTCTTGTACTGTATTATCTAAGCTGCTATCATTTCAGTTAATGTTTTTCCGCGATGACAATTAAATTCATATCATAAACTTTCTGACACACATCGGTCATTCGGGTTTGTTCGTGTATCCGCCCAGTATCAGTACCGTCCAGCATCACAACAGCGTGTTGCGCGTACTGGGCGGATGAACGTTTTACGTGCTTACTTTAATTGCACGTTTTTAAGTCAAACAAAATAATTCAGTTGGATTCATAACATCTTATTTTCTTTTGTTTGTTGTATTTCTGTTGACTATATTCCCTTCCTTTGGCGTTGGCAAGACGGCCATTGTGCCTGTCGCCAGACAGATCTTGCACAGGCCCAGTAGCTTCCAAGAGCTTCAAAATGTGTTTTGCGGGAAAATATGTGTGATTGTTCGAGCACTACGCTAGGGCACACATGGGATTAGAAAGATAATATCTTTAAGACAGTACAATGTTATCTGAGAATACATTACACGATCACAACATACGTGCATGTACACATACGTATTCCTAAAACTGAATGAGACATTGCTACATCTGGGAGAATATTTTGCGAATTAAAGTTAAGGAAACGAACTGCAGCACTTTATAACATGTTCAGAAAAGTGAAATACAGGAGCTAAAATCCGATATGAATATTACTTACCTACTAAAATCAAAAATGAGAGAGAGTGCCACAGAATCCTTGTGTGTATCATATTTTTCGGAGTTCTCGGAAGAGAAACGTCTCGCGGGCTCTTTCCCCTGTATGTGACAAAATAAACGATTTTAATTTTAAGATATACCAATGGTATTGAACCCTATTAAAATGTAATCACGGGTAAGAAATGGCATTCATTATGACTGTGATATTTAAAAACTATTGGATTCTAGTAGGGCGCGCACATCCCTCTTCAGCACCACGGACAGCGCCTAGATTTTCCGAAAACAAGAAATTCCCTCGTCGTCCTTAAATGTAATCTTTTCCACTGAGTAATGAAGTAGTAAGTGTATTAAGGCATAATTAAAACGCTGTGATTTGTCACGTACTTGACGTAAATTAATGAAAAGCTTAAGAAAATGAATAATGAATTCCTTCCACGTTATACGTTAACATCCACGATGAAATATTCGTTCCTTCTCGCAAGAATAAGTGCTCTTCGTGCATCAGTTCTGCTGCGTGAAATACGTGCAATCCTTTGTTCGTGAACTTCAGCTTTCATCCCAGCTATTCCATATGCGCAAACGGACACTTTGTGTTTCCATGGTGAGTAAAACACGGAGAGGCATGCTCTCGGGCGTAGCATGCAATACCCTTTGATGATTCATGAACTGAAAGAAGAAAAAGAACCTGTAGATTCGCTTCTATTTAAGTTCTTTAAAAAGTTTCCAGTGAATTATAGATTAATTTACGAAATGTTAGATTTTGTTCTCGTCTCCATTATAACTTCATAATGGAGGATAAACAGACAACGACGTTCGTGACTACCAAGCCCTGGCTTTGTTTTCAGAATAAACAGCCACTTGTACCATTTACAGAGAGCGCATTCATTGTCGCGCATGCGTTCATGTTGCTCCTTTTTAACACTTGGACCGGAGTCTTTTGTTCAAAACCGCGCGAAGCGGTGAATGAGTCAGTAATAGAATGTTGTGGACTTCGTCTAATCGGTACCTGACGATAAAGCTAATTTAATATTTGCAGTATTGTTCTAGTCTAATGGAAGCGCTTCAAGCAGACATCTATTTTGCATCACAAGGCATCCCATTCGTTGTAGAGAGCCGTATAATTTTATATGAGCATACTACAAGCAATTTCATACAAGCAGACTTTCATATTTGTTCTTACTCCAGTTTTGGCCCAAGAAATAGGTTAAACAAAATTAAAAAAAAACGGGAATCTTAAAGCACGATTTGAATGATAACGCAAATATTAATTGACGTGACGTGAACGTGGTTGACGTGAAGTCATTGAGATGCGGAAGAGGGTTGGTGACTGGCTATATTATGTGTCCTGATTTCAGATATGTTTGTATTAATGGACCTCCGATAGAGAGTGTCATTAACGTCTATTGCCGTATATCTATGTATTTTGCATACCACTAAAGTACAATGCAGTCTACTCACATTAGCATGGATTACTCATTTAAATTTAAAAAGGAAACATTGCCGTCTGAGCGTGTTTAGGTATCTGAGAGCACGTTTTCATCTGCCATAACCCACAACTGAGTGCTCCCATTTTAAGACGTTTGGCCACAGCTGGGAGAAAAAATGAAACTGGGCCAGAGAGTCCCACAAGGTTTCCAGAGGCCAATTAATTCTTAAACTTGATGCTAATCTGGCTACATTCATTTTCAGGTTGGCGTTCATTACCTTTACATTCATACACTTTCCTCACATTTTTAGACCTCTGATCCTGAAAAAAACAAAAACAACTTCATAGTTTGCAAGTGTGAAGCAATGAGCATGTATTTAAAGTGCGACATGCAACAAAAATTGAATATCGAATTTCTGAATGCAATCTTCAAATCAAGACAACTGTGATAAACTGCAGACATAGAAAAAGACTCAGAACATTAAACATTCCATTTGGTGAGGACGGTATACAGATGTCAGAGACTTCCCAAGATGCACCCATTCCTCACCTGCTGTTTGGCCGTGCACAGACAGATCTGCCTCCTCTCCACCTCGCTCTGTGAGGACAGAATGGCGTGGAATGGCTGCCGCCTCTCTCCCACGTGGGGGCTACAGTCCAGCGAGAGATGAGGTCAGTCCATCTCTTCGAGGCTCTCCTAGGACCGCAGATGAAAAAGGCATTCCGCAATTCATACCGTCATTTGCTCATAATAAATCAGGGCACGACATGAACAGAAGGGCTTCTCAAAATATCACACAACATGCATCTCCTACTTTGAATGACTCTGATATGCATGTTTACTGCTCACTTATTTCCACAGCACTGCTGAAGTGAGGGACTGAGGGCGTGCGACAGGGGTGGGGAGGGGGGGTGGGTGATGGGGAGTGTTATATAACCTTGTTTAGCAGCTGGAAAGAGAGAGCATTCACAACGCCAGTGCTTGCCACTGTTAACTGAACCACACAATCATCCTTCCTTCAGGCCATCAACCCTTTATGTTAAACATCAGTGATGAAACAACCATTGTGTCATCCTAGGAAAAAAAAAAAAACACGCATATTGTGTTGCAACAGACAAAATGGCAGCATTCATGGACCGTATTTGGTTTTGATATTTAAGCAGTTGAAGTACAAAGATTCAGCAAACAAGCAGCCCTAAAACCCCACCAGCAACCCAGCCCCCACCCTTTGCAAAGTGAGTCATTTGTTCTGTTTTGAATATAATTACTTGGCAACCGCTTTCAGCGGATGAATGGAGAGCCGTAATGGAAAGAAAAACAGCGGCACACCGAGGCTTTAGAATATGCATCATTCACAGCAGGCCCAGACACAGACTAAAAATGGCAGGCCTGGTGGCTGCCATATCCAGGAGATAAGGAAACCATGGCAACTAGAAGCGACGGCAAGTCAGAGTCAGAGCGGGGTTTTACAGCTCCTAAACTGAGACAGGCGAGAGAAAAGCACTCTCTCACTCCACGGAACCGGTTACACTGAGCAAGAGAGGCTGGCCAGGATGTTTACCAGCATGGTCCTATCAGGAGCTGAGAGTCTACTCTATTACACAATAGCAATGTCGCCAGGAATTTCAATAAATATTCAGCTTATTGACTGAGAACGACTTCATAAAACAGAACTAGAGTATGTGTAAAAAGGAAACATGCATGCCTATTGTTGCCCAGTGGTCTCCTTCCAAAATATTTATTTATTTATTTACTTGTTTGTTTTTTGTTTATTGTGATTTAAAATACACTGAAAAAACAATGTTGTGTTGCAAAAAGTGATATAAATAATAATAATAATAATAATAATAATAATAATAATAATAATAAAACAATTTTATATGTTATGCTGTACACATACCATATAGACTTTGGGCCTGTATAGCATATGACAATAATCATTTAAAAATGCAATAAATGCATTAAATCTATCTCTAGAGAAGCTATTGAGTTGGATGTGCTCAGTTAATATTGCATAAATGGCTCTGACAGAACTGGTTGATAGCTACTGAACTAGACTAAACAAAATGGAATGCTTGTTTTTACACAGAATTACCCTTTGACACACTGTCTCATGCAGTTAGTCTGAAATTATGTAATGTGAAAGGGCGAAGATTGAATTCAGTTGCCTGAGGTGATAGCTTCAGCTGAAACGCTAGGAGTTCTTGCTATACATTTGTTTACGCTACTATGTGTTCCTTCAGCTGTAGTAGTCAGCTACGTGGTCATATATTACTTCAGTTTCCCCCGCCTATTTGAGCAAACTGTACCTTGGATGTTTGATTTGCCTGGGGTGGGGTGGGGGCACTGGGTGGAAGCTGTGTTGTGACATGAAAGGTAGATAAGTGTGGTGTTGGACACTGAGAAACACAGTGGAGCCAAAACCATAGAGACATACAGTACACTCTAACAGACAGCTCATTTGGTTGGCATCCCTGAACTACAATGTTCATCACAGTGCTACATGCTGGTGAGTCTCTCCCCCAGAATCAATCAAACCGGATCAAAGAGTACCGCTGATACATCTTCTGTTAACTGTCCATGCAAATTGATTTTAAATGACAGCTACGTGAGAAATACTGTAAGCCTGTCATGTCTTGTCACAATTTCAATTTATGTTTCTCCCCCATCTCCACAGATAACGAGCAAACCTTGTTTAACATCCACTGTAAAATATCTGTGCTTCTAGACAGCATAAAATCACACTGTCACTGTGAATATGAAGGTAAGGACCGTTACCTAATTTAACAAAAATAGTATATAGTGTCTTGTCGTTCCTGAAATTAAGAGCATTTGTTGTGGTGATTTTACAGTGCGTAACAATTAATGATGAACATGTGGAAACCTGTTCTTATGTCAACTAGTTATTTGGTCCAAGTGGTCTGTGAGCTTAAGTATACTCTTAAGGTTTTCTGAACTAAGCAGTGTGAATAAAAAATGAAACACATTTTTTTCTATTCCACTGAGCACAAATAAATAAAATTAGAATAAGGCTAACAGGGAAATAGCATGTAATTATATCCAGCAATACACATAAGGGAAGGTCCTTCCCATTGTGTGAGTGGGCAGTTTTGAAAGAGGACACAGAGACCACTTGAAATGCCGCCAAATTGATAACACTAGATTTAAACAAAATGTTAGCAGAGGACTGTTTGAGCACTTTTCTAATGGGCTTGTACAACCCTGCCAGAAGAGATAGACCTCGTGGATGAGAATGCAGAGCTGAAGAACCTTCTAGAGCAGAGGGATGAGTACGCCTCCCAGGCTCTCAGGGAAAGAGAAGAGTATGCTCTGGTCAGCGTCAGACGTAAGAAACCTGCATTTAAACTCTACATTTTCCATAACCCTACCAGCAAGCTCACCAGTTATTGCTAAAAATATTTTCTAATAAATATGAAGGGACAGATGATGAGCTGAAATCCTAACAGATGGGGATGGGGAGAGGATGGGTACATTTTTGGAATGGTCTAAACTGTACGTACGCATAAATCAATCTATCTTTAATCAGGGCCAAATGTTCAACCCCGCTGCCAGATCTGACACAATCTGCTTCCTGACACATTCACAGGATGTGACGATTCATCTCAGCCTCTGTATACCTTACTGCTGCAAGACCAAGCCCCTCTGCATTCCACGTTCATTGGTAGGTTATACTTTTACACACACAATAGGTGATATACACTGAAACAGCCAAAGGCCTTCCCCAAACCGTTGGGGATGCACAGAATTGCCTAGAATGTAATTGTATGCTGTAGTATTAAGATTTACCTTCACTCGAATTAAGAGGCCTCGTCAAAACAGCCCAAGACCAAGCGGTGTCCAGATACTTTTGGTCATATTGTGTATGTATTTGTTGGGGTGGGCATGATCTTTATGGAAACATTCCATTGTAGATTATAGACCAGGGTTTCCCAACCCTGTTCCTGGAGATCTACAGTCCTGTAGGTTTTTATTCCAATCCTAACAAGACACTTCTCATTCAAGAGCAAGAGATCTCATTGAGCTGATAATTAGTAGAATCAGGTGTGCCAAATTAGCATTGAAATGAAAACCTGCAGGACGGTAGATCTCCAGGAACAAATTTGGGCCTGTTATAAACCCAACTTAGAGAAGAGTTTTTAACTGGCATCCTTATCTATGTACGTAGCCAAGCTAAGGAATAAAGAGGGTTCAAGGGCACTGGGAATTCAACCACAAAGAAAGAGGACCAAGAGGAAATCTACTCTGCCCCAACCACAGTAAGCATGTTACATCATACAACACTATGCTAGCTATGTTCTCATTAGAATAACCTTACATAACTTGACAAATGGAAATAGGAGCATAAGATAAACTTGTATCCTCTGCACCACTTCCTTCAAAATAGTTTTTCTTAAAGCCACGTTTAACACCAAGTTGTGTAGGTTGCTCAAATTGCATGGTTCCTATTTCAAGTATTATCTTTGACATTCTTATGAATCATAGCTACTATCTTGCAAAGAACTGCAAACCATGTTCATTCAAAAGGTCCTTCTTTCCCATATACTGTATACATACACATACATTCAGTACACATACACGTGTACACTCATACTCTGCCTCTCTCTCTCTCTCTCACGCACACACACACACACACTACAGTAAATGAGTCATTACCTGCATATGCAGAATATGATGCCTCAGCTATTTAATACATATACAGGCTGTCATAAGATATTTTAAATGTCTTGAAACATGTACAAAGATTGCCTAAAAATTGCTTATTTCAGGTAAGCAATTTTTCAGAAGGACAGCTGGGTTTGACCATTTAACCGCATACACGAAGCTGAAGATGAAAGACTCAGAAATGAAGATTTAAAATTGTCATTTAATTAAATGAAATTCACTTCGCAACATTTTGTCCTTACTATGTATGAACTATAAAATGGTGTCTGCCCCTTTACATTAACTTTAGTTATTTTAAGGCTATTGTTCTCTGAAGTTCCAAGTTGAACTTTGGTATTTAGGCCTATAGTTTCATGGTTACTGTACATAAATATGAATGTAAAATGAAAAATGTGTGTCTACAGTTTTGTTTATATATTAACACAGGAGACAGAATGAGTACATATTTAAAGAGGTCAAGTCCACTACTGAGCATCACAAACACAGATTCAAAGCTTTGTACACCTTAGAGCATACAAAACATGATTCTCCTTCACTCTTTGGTAAATTTAGGTCACACAGTGCTGGCTAAGATGCAAGAGTGACATATTCTAAAATAAAAAAGAGAAATGATGCTTTAAAAGTCTGGAAAGGATATACTGACTTAATATAGCCTTCTAATGTCAGATTATAAAAGATTAACTGAAGAGCACAAACATGTACATGCATGCTGTCTCTCTCTCTCATACACACACATGGGGTGAGAGGATCTGACAGGATTTTCCAGGATTTCAAGATTACTACATGATTACACACATGCTCACAGGGGACTCTGTCTGAAATGAATAGAAACCTCTTTCTCACCCCCGACTCAACCTTATTTGCGCAGCGACATCTTAATGACGACCAGAATGTCTGTGCTGATATCGCACCTCAAAAATATCACAAATCCACCTTGATTATCGCACACGGTTCCTTAGCTCCAACAGGGGGAATGTTTAGTGTGAGAGCTGGTTGCCGTGCAGCGCATGACTTACTGATGAGGAGCAGATGGCATATGAGAGCTACCACACGTAAAGTCGTATGCATACGTTCAGTTTCATATCCTGCTGGGTGGTGTGACATGTCTAAAATAATCTCATTATGAATGGGACAAACCATTAAAGAAGATCAAATGTACAGTATATATCGTAGAACTACAACACTGGGAGATGCTGGAGTGTTGGACACACTTGTTTTTGTTTGGTTTCCAGAAAAGATAGAAATACCACACCTGGCATATCAGAGAGACAGCAAACTACACTTATTTACTATGATAAAAATGATGACCTCTAATTTATGACACAATTTTCTATGTCAGCGTGTTCTGTATTTTACTGTATCTTCCATTAGGAGTATAGGATACATAATTGTCCCTTTTGTTTGCACAACGTTACACAATGTAAAATACATACATGCATATTTTTAGAACTTGTAGTAATCCATATAATTGTAAAATACTCCATTACGATTTGATATAAATACATAAGATAAATTATTCAATTAATGTAAAAGTTAAAAATAAACAAAGAATGCAAAATTACTTACGGGATTATGATGGCATGTTACTAGAAGCCCTTAGAAGACATCCCGATCCAGGCCTGTGATTTCTTGTCGCAAAAACTGAAAATCAAGTCTAATGAGACAATAGAGTACAATGCAGGTCACTGCTCCAGAAGTGACTAGGTCTGTTTATGTTTGCTAGATGGAAAGTCTGGTTCAGGTATTGCAGCTGTTCATGTGCTATGAAAAGAAAAGGGGGACAAGAATAGACCCAGCCTCTGCCAAAAGGAAATATGCCAACCTACAGAAGGGCACGCATGCTTCCAGCAGGCCCCTGTGCAGCTTAACCGAGACAACTGAATTTACAGTACAGTACCGTACAGAGGATAATCCAATCCTGGTAAGAAAGACTCTAATTATTACACATGTAAATGCACGGTAAGTGTCCAGGTGTCAGGGAAGTTTGATTCAGTGACACTCTGCTGTTAATCTAGAGGCTGTCGGCTCGGTGGGCCAGAGGGACTCGTCCAGTGCGGACGCAATGTTCTCGCCCAGGACCTGGCAATGAGCAGAAATGCTGATAGCGACTTGGGATTGCCTCCAGCTGACCCACTCAATCAGTTCACACTTTATAGCCCTCACCCCAGGAATACTAACACTCTTATCAAGGCTTCCTGTGACCAACTCGTGGATGAACTACGAATACTGTAGCACTTTCAATCATGTGCACTTTCAACCCCGACAGACTTTTCCAGAGACCTGGCGAATGACATAATTTTAGCAAATTTTCACATCTCGGTAAGGTTGTGGTAGCAGTTTTTTTACCCTCCCAACATTTTTTTTAAACACCCCAATTCAGAATTTCCCAGCTATGTAAATGGGTCCTGATCTCACTGAAGATTTTTTTCCTGCAGGAAACTATTTTAAGTATGTGCTTGTCATCCAAAGTTCCAACAGCCATAAAGCGTTTCGCAAATGTAATTTCACTAGGTGGGATGAGGCAGAAGAAGCATACGTGCCTGAATATATTGTCTTCTTTTATTATTCAGTTATCTTAATTTGTCTCGGCGCTACATCCTCGCTTCTCCTGGGGGGCAAAATGTCAGGCAAACGGGGGCTGGCGCCAGGCTGGCTGGTCTTCCACTTGAACTATGACGCTACCGAGGATGGAGCAGGAGCCACAAACGCAAATGCACTGACCTTGACCTGGAAGCCATGAAGCCTGATCAGTATGCTTTCCTTTCCACTGTCTCATGCCTTCTCACTCTCTTAAAGGTCTGGTTTATAATGCCCATAGAGAAACATTCATTGTATCTGCAGGATAAATTATACATCTGAGGTTTGCCACAAACCTAGTAACCACATTGAATGCGTGTCCCTTTATTAAAAGTTTATTAACATGAATATTTAATAAGAAATAACATTATATTTGCACTCAAGAGAAAAACATAAATATTGGAAGAGTGGTTAAGACAGACTCAAATGAACGGTACACAGGAAATGGTACACACATTTGTGCTAGAATACAGCTGGTAAGCTACTTTCCTCAGTAATAAGAACCTCTGATGTCTGTCTGTTTGGTCCCGCACTGTCTGTTTTATGGTTGTCTGGTTTCTGAATGTGAAATGTCTGAGTGGGTGACTTTAGCTTGTCTGGATCCTGACTGAATGATGGATGAATGTTCTCTGACATCTGAGTCTCTGGGTCATGGTTGTTTTGTTTCTGGCTCTCTGCAAGCTCACTGTCTGGTCCCTGGTTGTCTGGTGTCTGGTTATCTCGGTTTTGGCTCTCTGGTGCCTGACTGCCTGGTTCTTGGCTAGCTGGTTCTTGGCTGTCTGGCTTCTGGCTGCCTGGCTGCTGCATGCTAAGCTGGGTCAGTTGGGCCTGCATCTCACTGAGCCTTTGGTCCACACATCGCCTCTTCAGATCCAGAAGAAGGGTTCCATGGCGACTGAGGCAGGGCTCAAGAGTTCCCTGCATCAGAGACAGCACCATCACAAGGCATTGTCACAAAAAGCCCATCTCAGGCATGTCACCCAATCACACGCCCCCCCGATTGTCCAATGAAGATGAGCGTGCATCCTGACCTGTGTAGGCCCGCTGTAGTCCTGCCCTCCCCTCCTCTCTGCCCTTCCCTGGAGCCCCACACTCAGCTGCAGGAAAACTTCATTTAAACGGTCAATTTCCTGCTCCACACTGAGAACCTGAACCACAGGGGACAGCATAAGCCCCGTCAACTCAGTACCTAACAGGGCAGGTTTCATCAACTCAGGAAATAACATGAGTTCATAAACTCAACTTACATCAACAAGGTATGTGAATACTATTGTAAATAAGGACAAAGGAAGGAAACATATTTACTGTATTTAAAATGGGAAACTACACTTGATTATAAACCTAAAAATCCTTATGGAACACACTAATATTGTGTAATAAAGATGTTCAATGTTACTATACCAGAGAGGTATATAAATACTGTAAAATATTCACAAATGGTACAAAGAAGAAAAACAGTGTATTAGAAAAAACAATAGGCCAAGCATACCTTTATTGCAGCATCCCCATTCTCAGATCCAGGCTCTATATAAAAATAGACAGTGTGATTGCATAGCACTGTGATATTTGCACTTCACACAGACACACCTTTATAGAAACCTCTTTCTTTTTTAGCTAAAATTATGGAGTCGTCTTTAGTTGCAGCTTAGTCACGCTTGGATTCTCCCAATATTTTTAATGATGTGGAGTCTTGTTATAGATCTAGTAATGTGACTGAAACTTTGAAGGTCATGGATGATGTAAAGACAGCCATTTATAGCATGTCTACCTGTATGGCCTGTTTACTTATCTCACTAAGGCTTTTTATACTGTGGGCCATTCATTATTAAATACAACCCTACTGAGGCCAGGTATTTCGGGCAAAGCAGCTGAATGGTTCCAGTTACCTTGTTGAAAGATCACAGTTGTGAAACACAAGTCTGGGCATGTCATGTCAGACTTTGTTGTTTTCAACAAGGGCGTACCGCAAGGTTCAATTTTAGGTCCTTCGCTTTTTCTTACCTATATCAATAATATTTGTGACCAGACAAAACATTGTAGGTACCATTTACAGTATATGCTGATGACTGTCACTAATTCAGGTTACAGATACACTAACACTAATTCAGGTTGTAACCCATCATTATAACTTGTACAGTATTGTTGGTTGTCCATCCCATACCCAGCGTAGGGCACAAGGACATTCAACGAAAGCTACTGCTGTATATCCGCACAAGGTTTTTATTGTTGCAAGGCCGCTACAATCTAAGATATAACAAATAATTGTTCCAAGTGTCTGAACCAAGACTGGAAAGATG
This sequence comes from Anguilla rostrata, assembly GCF_018555375.3. Classification (NCBI taxonomy): domain Eukaryota; kingdom Metazoa; phylum Chordata; class Actinopteri; order Anguilliformes; family Anguillidae; genus Anguilla; species Anguilla rostrata. The sequence continues at coordinate 13,989,668 of NC_057944.1, forward strand.
AGCTTGCACTATCATTGTCCCTGGTCCTGGAATAAGCTGCAGGCCAAACTCAATCTTGAGCTCCCAGTTTTGCTACCAGATATTAAACAGAATATAAGGGACACAATTTCGGTTACTTGCACCAGTTTCAAGTTGTAAATGTCCAGATACTTGATAGCATGATATAAGTATTTTGAATATATTGTATATGTGAGGCCTACTCTTGTTGGTGTTGTGACTCCTATGTATGATACTGCTTTGCCCTGTCTTGTCTAGGCCTCACTTGTAAAAGGCTTTAATCTCAACATGACTTTTAACTCAAAAAGTTTAAATGAATAAAAACACAGGATGTATTTGTCAGAACTTGGAGAAAACACTTTCCACAATAATGTAACCTGACATAGTAGATCAGGATTGTAAATATATTTATAATTAAATGAGGAACGTCTCACCCGCCACTTTCTCCTGTGTTTGATTAGATTTCATTTCTCGCAGATACTGCTGTAACTTGAAGAACTTGAATTTCTGAAGTCTAGGAGGAAACAGTTAATGTTAGGTAGTGAGTAATAAGTTCAATTTAAGGCCTTACGGTGTCAGTTCAAAATGATTTATACAAAATGAAAGACAATAAATGTATTTTCACTATTTTGATGTGGTACATGACTGAGTCAGTGTGTGCAACTTTTTCTCAAGCTGTCAATAGCAAAATATGCAATAACCTTTTTATCAATTCATTTTGTCCCTTTTTAGTATTTTCAAAATAGACCCTAATAAAGTCCAGAAACCAAATGTTCTCATGTACATTACAATGCACAATAAAGTATCACTTGTCGATGGTGGTTTTAGTTCTAAACAAATCCCAGTGTAAAATCAAAAAGTACATATGCTGACCTTTCTGCAAGCTCAGGCTCAGAGAAGCCCATTTCAATTGGAACTTTGACGCTGAGAAATTCTTCAGCTAACGCCCCAGTGAATTCCTCTTTAATCTCCCCTGTCTGGAAACAAAAGCCAGTTTGCTGAGAGTGGCAGTCACTGAATTTGGCTTCCAATCAATCCTTAAGCTAAAGATGCTAAAAACCTTGTTTATTCTGCTGGTGAAGGAGGAGTGGAACAGGACCAAACTTAGAGCAGAGACCGCGCTGTGGAAAGCTTGGATGAAGCCTTTTGTTGTTGAACCTTGTAGGTAAAGTAAAAATAAAAAAAAGATAATACAAGGTTTAATTAACAATGCAACTAATCTGATTCATTAATTTTAAGTTACAGTGTTACACCATGACAAAGCAAAAAGAAGCATTGTAACCTAATATGTAAAGGAACTGTGACCATGTGAACAGGTTTTTATATTACACTGTGTTAGCTGTTTTTAAATGTTTAAATGTTTCTTCAACCTGAGGCAATGCAGGCCATGGAGTGAAGAAGCGTGGCGATGAACTCCCCAGCGTTCCCCAGCTTATCTTGGTGGAGGTAGAGGATACGGTTGGCGGCGTCATAATAGAAGTCCCCGCGGCAGTGCTCTGCCAGGCCGGTGAGGCGTGAGAGTGGAACCGCCCGAGCCAGAAGCAGCGTGAGCGGGGGAAAACCGTGGCCGCCGCACAGCAGGCGTGCAACCCGGCAGCCGAACAGGAACACGGCGAAGTGATGGGGAGGCAGGTTGCCCAGGGCAACAGGAACTAGGTGCCCCACTGACTCCTGCTCTGACTCATGGAAAACAGCTGGAGAGGAACAAACAGCTCAGATACGCATCAGGGAAACAGCCCTCCAGATACTGCTCAGCACAGGCTTTATGTGGAACAGACCAAAGCCTTTTTATAAACTCCAAGATTATTTTTCATGTGAAATTGATTTATTTTCCCCTCAGAGATCAAACAAACATTTCAACATTTGTTATTACAATCACGGGGAAACTGTAATTCAACAGCACAGGAGTGTCATCCTGCCACCTATTGGCAGCACATGGTACTAACAATCTTTTTCATTACAAGAATGGAGATAGGAAATGATACGGGATCCTTTAAGTACGTTAGACATTGGTCTGAGAGTAATTTGACTTAAAGGGATTTAGAGTTAACATTCACTTCATACAGACCCTTATCTTCTTCTGCAGATGGCAAGCTCTGGAGAGAGTGCTGGATCTCCCGCAGAGTTTTGGAGAGTGGTGTGAGGGCCACCAGCTTGGAGAGGTCCTGCTCGCTCAGACCGCCCGCTGCGCTCTGTTGGGTCGCTGTGGAAAGAGGAGGCAACGAATGAGGTAAAAATGAATGACATCACCGTACGTGAGGAGAACCGCATATCCCGGATCTTACCTGTGGCTGTTACCTGGAGCGTTTTTGGTTCAGCCATGTCAGGAGAGGACAACTGCGTAGAGTCAGGGAAGCCCTGTGAGGAAACGACTGGTCCATTAAAACCTATACAGAGCACAAAGCTGTGTAGAGCAGACTAAAATGGGTCAGCAATCCATCTCTCTCACTTCAGCAAAATGGCTGCCTTGCTTACCCACAGTGCTGGTAATGCTGGTGTTTCTCCTACTTTTCTTTCAGCCCTTTCTTTCAGGCAGATTAGAGCTATGTGAAAGCCATTTATTTGTGTCCATTTAAAACAATAGTGGTTCAATGGATGAAAATTTAGGTACAATTTTCTAAAAACTTCTGAACTTTTTTCTATTTATAATCGGAACTTTAATAATTGATAAGCAATAGCTGCAAGTTACAGCAGTCCATTTCTCAAAGACCATGTCCCAGTGTAGAAGTCTAAAGGAAGGAGGGTGTCCCCAGATTTTGTTACGACCCCAGTAGTGCTAAGACCCCACCTTGTGCCCTGTCCCTAGGTTTATATTCACCATGTTCCCCCTGCGAGGCTGTTCTGGGTGTACTTACATGTGCATAGCCTGTGTGTGCCCCACCGTCCCCAACATCTCCTGGGCAGGTTTCTGCAGCCACGTCCTGCTGTGCCCAGCTCTCTCCTTCAGCTCTGTGTATGAGCCCCTCCACTGCTCTGAGTGCGGCCTCCAGCAGGGACGCCGAGGGGTCTGGAGGGTGAAGGACGATGAAGGAGGGGCAGCTGCATGCTCACAAGCCACAGGCGGAACTCAGACAATAATGGCACAACGCTGAGCAACGCGCTACCTTTAACCGTCTCCTTCTCTGCCGTGATGTCATCGCCTGATTTCAGGGAGAGCAGTTCCCTCAGCTGGCTCAGCTTGGCCTGGTCCATGTTCTCCAGAAGATCCTGGAGGAGGCCAGATTTGTGACAGACTCGGGTTTGGGATTCATTATTTGACATCCAGGCCAATTTGAGGGGGACCGTCTGTTACCTTCACAGAATCTGTTTGCTGACAGATGTTGCGGTAGAACTCCAAGTTGTCCTTGCGGTGCTTCGCCAGCTGGGAGACCAAGTGAAGCGTCTGGTCTTCCAGTTTGTCATAAAGAGTTTTGACGTTGAACTCCTCCAGTTCCACTCTTCCATTCTTATACCCTTGTACAAACATATTGTGGAAACATATTGAAATAAATACAGTGGGTGGATTGTCTAGAACATATAACCATTACCAGGAAACATCCCCCTAAAATAATCACAGTCTCAGATTCATCCACTGATGGTTACATGAAGACCAATGAAAATGCCTGTATGTTGCGAGTAGCATGTTCATATGGACTCATGTGGCTAGTGGAACATTTAGGGCATAAATAATGAAATAAAAGGTCTGTGACCCTCACCCCTGCAGACAGCCGGCTCCTCTGCTTCTGCTCCCTCTCCAACACCTCTGTGTCCCAGGACGTCACAAACATCCACGCTGGGACACAAACACAAGCCTGGTTAGTCATTGTACACGGCCATCTTTAAATCAACAGTGCTGTCAACAGACAAGCACAACAGTTCAACATGAAGCAAACTTCTATGAAAAACTAACATTTCTCTGAAGATGGAAATGTTATTTCTACTCATTCCAACCCAGTGATAGTTCACAGTCCAGTAATGTGAGTGAGCATGTGAGCAGCCACAGTAGAAAGTGAGATCACCCCCTGAAGCCTAATTAGGAGTGCAATGCTGTAGGGGAGACTTATGTTTGACTTTGGTCATAGATTTTGCTCTCCTAGTGCTCGTTCTTCTTTTTTTCCCCACTGTTGTTTATTGATTTTCACTGAGGTATGTTCAAATTCCAATAAAATAAATGTTTTAAAAATTAATTATTTATCAGTGTTATCAATTACCAATTATCAATTACTTACCAGTGTTTTTCAGAATATGCCACAATTTGACAAGCATTGCAACAAAACTATATTTATAGTAATACTAGTCTTCAGATAATATTTCTTTCTGAGAGTTCTGAAATAAGATATAGTATGTTTATGTAGTAATGTATATCAAATGTTACTCCTTGTGCTGTAATGTAATCTAATGAGTACTGATTCAGAGACACACCCGCCTCCAGCATAGACGTATCCAGGAGGGATACTAGGTTCCCCAAGGCTTCTCCATTTGGGCTTTGGTCGCCCCTGATCGATGAGCCCGACTCTGCTGGGCTTCAGAACCAGAGCCGTGGCGATCAGAACTACGGTCAGCAGCACCAGGAGGCCCAGCACCCCTGAGGAACAGCAGGGGGCAATATCACTCATTACAGGCTAACCTTTAACCTTTTCCCATGATTCATAGCTGTGTTCATGTATCACAGAGACAGCACAGCAGCCCTACACATTTCACAATGCTTCTGTATGAAATGGACATGATTGTTTTCAGAATTATTGTGATAGGTAATGGACATGAAAAATGTATTTTACATGGTGACAAGTTACATTATGACACTGGCTGGTAGTAGGATATGAATATGGTCAGATACATAGTCACCACAAGCAAACACCTAATTAAATTTTCTTCAATAAATTTTACATATGCATAGATATATAAATTTTTTCAAAGAGTACATTCAGACAGTACAGTAAAGTTACAGAGATTGTGGATACAGAATCTGGATTTAGGCCCTCTTGGATTATCACCTTTCAGACAGATTTTGAACACCCGCTAACTCTGACTCTGTTTTTGCCTCAGATTACACCAGATGCATGCTTTGTGAAGAGGCGGCAGACGTACCTGCAATGGCGCCCCAGTTGGGCAGCAGGTTGAGGCGGGGTTGCCTGAGGATGCCGTGCCTCACCAGCTGGGCGGGGGACGCAGGCTGGAACGCGGGAGCGGCAGGGTCGCACTCCGTGCCGCGCTCGCTCACCGCCACGATCAGGCTCCGGTCCGGCACGCCGTTGTCCAGGAACACGTACTTCCCCGACTGCGTGAACACGTGCGCGAACCTTCCACAGGCACACAAGTACTGTCATGAGTGCGCACCTTTCTGAAGCTGGTCTTACATTGGAGTCAAAAACTAATTCTGTCAACTGAAAAGTACTACATAAAGCCAAAGCAATACCACATAAAAATTCATAACAGTCAAGATACCAGGTTTATATATAATTGATTTTTTGAAAAGATATAATTGAATACATCTTGGAATTTATGATAAAATATTCAAATATAACAATGATTTAAATGTAGCAGTATAAAATATCCAATATCCGTGCAATACAATCTCTTTCCACTTCTGGGCACCTCTGAGACAGGGGAAATGGTACGATCCACACACCTGGAGGAGTTGTACTGGCTGTGCTTTATGAGCTGCTCCAGCTTGCGGAACGCGCCAAAGTCCCAGCTGGGGTTGCTGCTGAAGAGATGATCTTTCTGGTACACTGGGAAGTGGCTGAGATGGCGGTCTGAACGCAAATAAACAACTGCTGCTATCATTTTTATCTGTACACGACGGCCTGACAGCACAGAGAAAACACAGTCATTCAGGCTTAATATAATATTGATGATGCTCTGTCTATGCCTTCGGTTTTCTTACTGAAAATGAGTAGGCCAGTCAGTGCAGGTTATTGCAATGAGTTCAGTCCCCAGCCGCCACGTGGTTGCTCGACTGTGTTATGATAAAGCTGGGTGGTATCGTTTCATTTTTAATGTTAGGCTACTGTGTAAGTAATCTCAGTGGATTTGTTAGTGTAAACAGTGCTAATTCTTACCTCTCAATTCGGATAATGTTGACCTTACCATCTGTTTATGTTCAAGTCAATCGTTGGATGTGACTAATGCAGTTTATAAAGCCTGTATTTCAATTACCTCTGTATCTATTGCTACCCTACACCTTGTAAATGCCTGGACTTGATCAGATTATTTGCTTGTGTTGCTGTGAGCGATGTGAGAGTCGTGTCTCTTCCTACGGGGTTTCCCCCATCATTTCCCTGTATCTAAGCAATTCTGACTTGGTTATTTAGACATGGTGCTGTATTAGCCATGCCACATTATTCAGTGCTAATGCAGTGTGATACTGTCTGCCCACTGTGTTTCTCATCATCCAGAGAATGTGTTTCTCTTTATAAACTGAGGCGGGTGATAATGGGGTAGGGAGCTTCATGTAGGCAGTCGTGATTAATACAGCAGTCAGAAATCATGAGAATGACTGCTGCACAACTGAAAAAAGGTTTATTAGCCTATTATTTTTGGTCACAAATATATATAGACATTTTTTGAGACAGGCTACCATGCTGGTTTCAATGTTTGCGAGACGGGAAAATAGGAACATAATTAATTGTTTTTTTTTTGTTTTTTTTTTCAAACCGGTTCAGGAACATTACGTTGTAGGAGGAACAAAAGAACAGAAACGTTAAAGTTCAGATTCTGCTTGGAACAAACGGAGAGAAAAAATAAGTTTTTCAAGCCCTGATGTGTGCTACAAAATGTATGCTAATGTATGCTACAAAACAGTTCAGGCCTGTGGGGGGATGGGGGGTGCCATGTTTTGACTTAGAGTAAGCTAGTCATCCACCTCAGTGAGTCCTGCTTCCTGTGGGCATACCGGCGTGGTTGATGGTGAGCTGAAACAGCAGCATGTCATTGGATGCCAGGCAAGCAATGGGGTTGGGAATGCGTGGCACAGGGGGAGAGTCTGAGAACTCCCCGACATTACTGGAATCGCTTCTTCTCCTGGTCTCCCTGTCCCACGGTGTCCTGGGCTCAGCTATGAAACGCATAAGAACACATTACTTTTTAATGTCTTGAACATGTAACCGTGTTTGAGCCGAAAAACATCAGACACAGCAGACAGCCTAACATTTTCATATAACTTTCTTCGCATTATTATTTCCTACACTAGATGCAAGTCTGGTTCCTTACACAAGGGTATAACACCTGTGTTACACCAAGGACAAGCTTCCTGTTACATCATTTCCTGCTCCAGGCTTCACAATACATGACATCACCTGAAAGAAATCTGTCAATCAGCGTTTGGTTGGTCATGATCCATCCAAACACCCCATCAGAGCCAAACTGGACAAAGTGGACTCTTCCAATAGTCTTAACATGGATGTCGGGGCCCAAAATATCTACCACTTCCTGAAAAATGAAGACAGAAGACAGAAATCTATGTACATTATTCTTCAATATTATAAGATTAAGTTGGAGACCAATCATTACAGTAAGCTGTAAAGGACAATGAATTCAGTGAAAAGAGAGAAAAGGGATATGAATCAAATCAAGGCTGAGATGGATAAGTGGATTGTGGCCTCACCCTGCTCCACATACTGCTCTCCCCCTGACCTTTGACCTTCAGCAGCAGCTGCCCGTCCGAGGCCAGCCTGGCAGAGACGTGCGGTAGCGATGACAGACACGAGGCGTTGCAGAGCTCCTCCACGGCCACATACAGCTCACAGTGGCAGCTGGGGAGCAGGAGGGCGCTTTTTAACCTTTGGCTCGATTTGCTGGAAGACGATATTTTATCTGGCATGCTAAAAGGTCACAGACCACTGTAATCCACAGGACAGGAGTTAAGCTTGCATATGTGTGCCTTAGGTATCTATAACTATTCAAAACAATTCTGAATTTTAGACACATACACTATTAAATGAACTATTAATAGTATCCAGATTCAAATAACATATTTTAAAATAAATGTGTGGTTTGGATCACATCGATATACAGTATATGGTTTTCTTTTTTGTAAGTAAACTATCATTGGAGGTACGCTAGTAGCATGGCTAGGTGAAAATAGCCAGGAGCTGTAGTCCACAGCTTCCTTTTTTTGTTTAGGGATGCATGACAATATCAGGCCCTTTGGCTGATAATCAATAAATAAAAATAAATAAATTTAGCGGCTTCAAATGAATGCTACGATTATGGCTGATATGATGATGCAGCATGCACCAATCTGAACAACCTCAAAGTACCTTACAGTGGGAAAAATAATGAACAAACAGTAGTGTTGTGCAATTAAAGAGGATAAATTCCGATGCAATGCTAATTTTGACTGTATCATTGATTTGATTTTGGTTGTGAAGTTCTGGTGCACAGGTTTGTTGAGACACTGCTGTGTCAGGTTGCGCTGACTTACATGCCCAACTCCACATTGAGATGCCCCCCTAGGGTGCCACAGGTGACGTTACACAGGTGTGCAGATGTGGAAACGCACTCTCGAGACGATGCCAGCCGCACTTGCCCCCCACCACAGCGTTCATTCACCTGAAGGGGAAATGGCCAGCTTGACCCGTGACCTTGCACATACCCTTTCAAAAATGGAATATATTAAGTGTTGTATTGTTTGATATAATATTTCATGCACTTCTCATGTTATTTATGTCTCTCATGGTTCAGGTACCTGTTGTCTACCATGACTACTACTGCCAACATTATTATTCTTATTATTGTTATTGCAAAAAACATTATAATGAGCATTAATATGCCTCTATGCCCTTAACATTCATGCTCTTTATTAGACCACATGCCTCAGGCTGGCAGTCTAAGACACTGTCAGCATCAGTGCTCTTGTAGTCCAGTTGGTTGTAGAAGACGAAGCCGGTCTTGCACAGACAGGAACCGTCAGAGTGCTGGAAGGCCCGGTTCTGACCCAGACAAATACAAGAAGCTGAGCCTGGGAGAGACAGGAAAACTGTAAATATGACAAAATGATAAGCAGGTATACAGAAAGCAGTATTAAGTATAATCCACTGTATAAATGATCAATGTAAATGCTAGCAAAAATTGTGTTAGCGCTGGAAGATATGCTAAATGCCTGTAATGCGATGTAAAAGCAGCAGACAGACACAGTCTAAGTGAAGAACAGCTTAGGCGGAGTAGGGCACTGACACCTTCTGGTGAGTAGGATGAGCTTCCACATGGGAAACAGGCCCTCTGCGCAGAGAGGTGGTTGAAGGTGCCCGCCGGGCATGGATGGCATTCCTCAAGAAGCTTTGCATGGGTGCTGTTGCCATAGGAACCAGGTGGGCAAGAGGTGGGGTTGTCGGAGCCCAAGGGGCAAAAATACCCAACGGGACATGGGTTGCTCCAGTAGCGCTCTGTCCCTGAGACACACATAACATGCGGCTATTAATCCTACTGTACCCAAACAAATACATCATACGATCAGGTACTCTTTCAATTATTCATTTAATGGGGTGAAATCATATCATTAATGAAATCTTGGCACAAAAAGCGTGGAATTGGACTGTGGTTGCTACATCAGAGGCACAGCACTAAGAGAAGAAAAGACTGACTGTCTGTGTTGAATTACAGGTGTAGTTCTGCACAAACCGGAGAAAGTCTCTGCTTCCTAATTCAGAGATGCAGTGCTACATGGAGAAGGGCTGACTGCATTTCAGAGATACAGTACAGTGTGAACATGAGAAGAACTGTCCAGTTTTAGCTTGCCTGGGGGGCAGTGGTAGCCCGCGGGGCAGGTGAGGCAGTGCGGGTCTGGGGATGACCCGGGGCGATAGGTCCCCCCCTCACAGAGCACGCAGCTGGTGTCCCGGGACCCCCGCAGGCCGCTGGTGTTGAGGGGCGCGTACCCCCCATCGCAGAGCCGCGCGGAGGAGCTGTTCTCCGGGCAGTAGTGAGGGAACGCACAGCTGTGGGCGGAGACGGCAGGTCAGAGGTCACCAGGAAACACTGCCCTCTCACACAGTCAGTTTCACCAGCAGTGCGGCTGGGGGCCATTTTGGCGAGACGCACACTTGCTGTGGGGTGTTGTAGGCGGCAGACCCCTCGGGGCAGGCGAATCCTCCGGGACAGGGGGTGGGCTCTCCGGTCCCCGGGCCGCAGTACGAGCCGGCCAGGCAGGGGGTCTCCATCACCGAACCTGCAGACATGGCCCTAAATTAATTACATTTCAATGCTAATTAACTAGACCGAGAGCTTCTTTGACATCAAATGGTGGATGACCCAAAACATCTTTCAGCTAAAGCCCATCCCAGGGAGGGAAGGACTACAGTCGGCTGGACACCCATGTCTCATCATGTACCAGAGACCCATACTGCACAGCTGGGGACACTGCATATGAGACAGGATATGAAGCTACTCAGCATCTGTGAAGACATAACTGCTGGACTGTAGAGTGAAAATAAGCGGTAATCAATGTCACGTGTTGGTGGAGAGTGTGTACTTGTCTGCACTCGCCCAAAGTGATGGAGGTGGTTGCAGTGATGAGCAGGAACACCAATTTGGCAATTAAAAATTTGGAGAAAATAGTGACACATTTTTAAATGAATGTAATTCACTGTGGTGTTTTGTACTCCAGCAAAAATTCAGCAAGCGTTAAACCAGCTTGGTGCAGAAGAAAAACAAGATTACTTACAAGAACAGTTAAGATGAGTCAGGCTCCACCATTCCTACCCTCCTGCACCGACTGTCAGTGGTTTTTGGAACTGATGTTAAAGTCTGATTTTTAACTTGGAAGACATTTCATGTTTTGGCACCTAGACACTTAAATGATCTTTTAATTCCCTATAATTCAGTCAGTCAGTGGGTAACTGAATGATCATGGGTTTTTTCACTACCCTAATTGCTTGATTGAAAACAAAGGGTTTTTTAGACACTGCAAACATGATATTTGTCTTATGTGTGTATATACTGGGGAGTAATGTAGTGTATTCTGTTTTCCATATATTCTATTCCTTTCTGCTCTATTCAATTCTGGACATTTTTAATACCCAAAATACCCCACCCATGGTCACGTGACCTACACCCTACCTGCGGGGCACTGGAATGCGGACCGGCAGGGGGTGCCGTGGATGTTGGGCCGTCCCGTGGACCTGGGGTCCGGGCAGTAGGTGCCAGCCTGGCAGGGCATGCACTGGCTGGGTGAGCCTGCTCCCGGCAGGGGTCTCATAGTGCCAGCCGGGCATAGGACAGGGGGGCCCACTCCGCTGCACCAGAACCCGGGGGGGCAGGGGTGGGCGCTGTAGTCAGTGAGTCCTGATGAGACATTCAGCCAGACACAGAAACATCACCTGCTCGGCTTGGGTTCGATATCATAACTGTAACCCCCACATTCTGTGGTCTCACATCACTCAGCTGTCAGTGATGCCAGTAATGCCACTTCACATTCCCCCAATAACATCATACCTGTCACCGGCCATTCTGCAAGTCACAATCAATTTCCCTCAACTGATCAGGAACCAGCTCTGACTAACCTGTCAAACTGGGCCTATTCCAACTAGCAGCCCGGGCACACAGCTGAATATGCCTAATGTCAATGAAAAACACATTAAGGGCCAAATTTATTTAAATTAATTTTTTGCTTAGGCCACTGTTGGTAGCCAGCATGTTAACCGTCGGCAACCCAAAGGACATTGGAAAAAAAATAGCACTTAATGTGGCTTGACACAGGACCAACCCTGGGCCAGCTAGGTCACATTTAGTGACACAGCACTTCACTGCCATTCTACAGACCATGGGAGAATCATTATTCACAAAAGGTTTTTGCTATTAAGTAGAATATTTGCTGCTGGTAGCTAATGAGTTCAGGCCACCAGCCGGTATAATTACAGAGTTTGTGCACAGAGACTGTGCGAGACCTGTGTCTAACCTGTGTCATTACAGAAGGAGCCAGCGGGGCAGGGGTGGCAGTCGCCCCTGTTCCGTGCCCCCGGGGTGGATCTGTAGGTGAAGGGGGGGCATTCTTTGGGACCTACTCCTCCCTCAGACTCCCCCTCCCCCTCCCCCAGCCCATCACAGTAATGCCCAGCAGGGCAAAGGTGCAGGCTGGGGTCTCCTGTGGAAAATATTAAATATATATTAAAATATTAGCCAATCAGAGGCCTGCCAGAGACCACTGTAAATATGAATTAATTTACCAATGATTTTGTGTGAATTTTGTGCATGGTATTTGACAATGGATAACAGATGATGTTAAAATATACTGCTACAAGTACTATTGCGATATGGGTACAACTATTAATAATACCACTGATACTTGTTGTACTCCAGTTACTAATACTGCTTTTGCAACCTCTAGACCTATTACAACTGCAAGCACAACTGCTGCTGCAACTATTGCAAGTATTACTACTGCCACTGCTACAACTACTGTATGTTAACCATCATACTCATTGTTAGTGGTGCTATGATATCCTACTCATACTGTAAACATAATTACAGTATAGTTCTCTGGTTTTCTAGTGTCCATTGGTACCTCTATTCAGTAGAGTCCGCTTTGTGGGATTTGCATGGCATACCCTCTCTGCACCAGTGCTGTGGGGGGCAGGGCAAGCAGTCCTGTCTCCCTGTGGCACCGGGCATGGCCCTCACCGTGTGGGCGGGGCAAGCCTGAGGTTCCTCAGTGCCCTCCACACAGTAGAATCCTGTTTAAAGGCCATCAGGTCCAAAATCAGCACTATACAAGCATTTGGGCTGCAAACACACATATGTCAGCCAACTCTGTTACGGGTAAGTCATAAAGGGAGGGTCTACCAGAAGAGAACAGTGCACAGGAAGTGCATGGCTGAAGTTTCCAAATTTTTAGAAATGTGTCATATCATAGCTATTAGTGAAGTTCAAATTTGTGTGAATGTATCCAAATGATTAAAGTGGATTTACAATATTTGTGCAATTTAAAGATGAGCTTTGTGCACAAAAAAAAGGTTGGTTGACTATGAAGGACATTAAAATGGTCAATTTCCTTATCCGTATTGATATCCCAAAAAAACTTCAGAGTAAAGAGAGATTCATTTAAAGTTCTAACTGTATAATTTTAGTAAATGACAATCATTATAATCCAACCATTATAAAATATGAGAGAAGAGTTATGGACCCTCTACTAGATCCATAGCCCACTGTTAAATCATTGTTGTACTTTTGGGCAGGCGACCCACCTGCTGGGCAGGGTCCAGCACACTGGACACCCCTCCTACACTGGCTCCGATCCTGCAGGGGCGGCCCTTGGGGGGTGGCCTCTGCGCTACCCGAAAAACACAGGTACCCTGCAGCACAGCATCCCAGAACCTTGCCAGCCCTGTGCTCACAAACAGCATCATCACTGCAGACATCTCTGGCAGCGGCTCTTCTACTTACACAACCACACCTGTCAATCATGTCTAACTGCCATTTATAACTGCATAAATCTAGATATGACATTCAGGCCATTAGCTTCACTTTATGAGCCACTTAAAGAACAATTTACAGGAAACTATTTCAATAAAACAAACTAATATAATCTAATGTCTTTTGTTTTATTGAATAATTTACTGTGATAATCCTCTGATGGTTCCTACAAGAATTGATGGATTTATTGATTGTTTGGGCTTTTCATGGAGAAGATTGTGATCTTTGCATGCCTTTGCTTGCTTTTTGTGAAGATTGCGAGACGTTTAGATGTTTAATGCCCGTACCTGCAGAACCTGCCGGGGGGGCAGGGCAAACACTCGCCCTCCTCCTGCAGTCCCCTCAGGTCGGGTGGGGTGAATGTGCCATTGGGACAGGGCAGGGGAACCATCGTTGCTGAAATGAGAAGTAATGCACTGCTGCAAATCACATTGTAACAAGCTGATTAATAAGAGTACTGTAATGCATTTGTAGTAGGGGTTCAACTCTCATTGGGTCACAAGGGGTGATATCACATTCCCTAATGGACATTAACATGCTAGCTCACATCTGTGAACCCCGTTACACACTGAAATGCAGTGCACGGTAAGTGTATCTGTATACCTGCAGGGCAGTAGGAGTGGGCGGGGCAGGGCCAGGGGTCTCCAGCGATGGTCTCCTCGCAGTAGAACCCCGGGCGGCATGGGATGCAGCCGGAGGCACCGGGGTTCGGCTGGTACTCCCCTGTAGGGCAAGGCAGGGCGTGGCCCGAGCCCAAAGGACAGTAGTGACCCTGAGAAG